>NW_009188385.1:25698-58198 GCF_000690835.1 Fulmarus glacialis | reverse complement strand
TGTTCCTGCTTTGAAACTCATAGATATGATAGTTATTTTTATCAAAAATGACATGTTCATAAAACTCATTAAAAGGAGTAGAGCTTAAAATTAGTGAATAAGGACTGACTGAGAGTGCTGCTACAATTTACCGCTTCAAAGCTGCTTCCAATTTCTGTCTTTATATTGACAGAACCTGCAAATCAAAATGTGATAGAAATGACCATGTATCGAGAGAGAGAAGTATCGGTAGGATAGATCAAGGCTGTCCAGATGTCTGAAGTATACCATGAGGCAATGTACTGGTGGAGTATATTGTATATATATCACCATTCCACCTTTCCACCTATGTGCACAAGAACTGCATTGGAGGTTTTTGTGTCCCAACAGAGGCTGCTGCAGGAACCACTCTTCTTCCTGTGAGTTTATACCGAAGTAGTGGTAATCTTCACTGGAGAGAGTTTTTGCAGGACCACCAGTGTCTTACTTTCTCTGAATCACCTGGCTACGGACAGTCACTAGCCATTACAGTCACTGGACATTACTAGCTAACTCTGAAGTAGCCTCTTGTCTCCTTCTGCAGGTGTGTAGGCTGTTTACCCTCTTAACTCCTCCTCTGTGCTTGCTGCTCAGCTGGGCTTTCCTCCAAACCAATTATACGTTTTGCCTTGTAGTAGGAACACCTTGTGTACATTAAGCTGTATCCCAGATTTCGTAGGAGAGTGCTTTTGCTCTCATTTTTAGAGATCTACTCCTGAGATAACTCCCACTCAACAAGCTGGTTTGAAAATATGCTAAAAAATTGCCTTTGCTGATCAAATTACACTCAGCCAGAGTTTAACCTACAACTGTATCCTGTTAAAAAGTTTTCGTTCTCTACGCTTTTGGAGCTTCATCGTAGAGATCCCTTTGTACCTTCTGTTGTCACAGAAACATCTCTGAATGACGATGTGTTTGGGGGAGCAGCCCTGCTTGAGCAGGCAAGAGTTCCTTTTTCAGGAGTACGCACAAAGGGCACGGTTTGGCATAAGGCAGGAGGTGCTGAGGTTCTTGGACTACTCAATGAAGAAAGAGAGTGAGAGACCTCAGATTCAGTTAACAGGAGTGGTCTTATTTAGGTGCTCTAACTCACTGTGCAGAAACTAAAATATTCATTTCAGTGCCAAGACGTTATAGGACTACATTTACTTCATGCCCTGCTGAGAGAAGCTAGCAAGAGCTATTATCAAAGACTCCTTTTCTCCTCAGTCATTTAATAGTAGCAGCTTCTCTTTTATTCTGTGCTCTTGGAGAGCAGAATAGGAAGTGATAATCTCCTTGGAATACAGCAGACACCTGTTTGATAAGTGGTAATTGCATTATTCCTGGAGGATTATCACAGTGGTGCTTGTTTATTTGTAATGAAACTCCACTGTATAAGCAGAGCAGAGCTTCACTAGAAGATGTATGAAAATCTATTGCAACAGATTGAAGGTGTTTGGGACTCTGTAAACAGAGTTTCATTTTAAGTAAGTGTATGGTAAGTGGGCTTGCCGTGTAACAGCAGAAGAAAACTATGTAAAATTACAGCATCACTTCTGTTGTTTTATATATGAGTGAGAATGTTTGCTGTTGCTAGAACTTCACTTGGGGTTTGTTCTAGTTGTGTGTAGAGCCTGATATAATTGTCTCAGATGCTTCCTTTAAGAAAAGTGGTATTTAAATTAGTCAATAGATAACTTTTTAAGTGCTTAGAATGGAGCTAATCTGGTCCTCAGTTGGGAATTTTTTGTTGAAGTCCAATAAACTTGATAAAACGTGCAACCAAGAAAATATTAGTTGATAAATCTATTTTGGGCAGATAACTTCCTCTACCAAACAAGAGAAGAGCTCTGTTTTCAATAGCAATCACGGGATTGAATTCCTTTTCTAAACGTAGTTACTGCGCAGTGGTCAGAACATAGACCTGAGACAGATTTGTAGCTCTGCAGACTTTACTTGACATTTAATAAAACACTTCACTTAAGCAACTCAAGCCTTCTCATTTCTAAGAGGAGGCCTAAGATTTAATGCCGAACTTTCACAAAAGTCAAAGAAAAGTAGCTACATGGCGTCAGCTGGATTTCAGTAGAAACTGGCCACCTTGTTTTTGTTAGATGGCTAAGAAAATCCAGTCCAAAATGTTGGGAATGTTTCATGTTGTCTAGTCCTTAGAGGTCTCCAAATAGAAAGACCCTTTATAAATGCTTAATTTTTTAGCTATTATGTTCTTTATCTTTTGCTTGTCACGCTTGAATCATACATCAGCCAAGCACATTCAATATGTAGTTATACTGAATGAATGAAATTAATGCATTTTTAGCTGCAACTGCCCCAACCCAACAACTTACCATTTAAGGATGCTAAAATACTGTTTAGTATTAATACAATGTATTATTTCTAGTTTTGAACCTTTTTCCTTTAATTGAGGAGGTTACGTACTCAGTGCTTTTACTTCTACTGATGTAAAGAGTTAAAGGCCTTTTCATATATTCCAGGTAAGGGAAACAGAAAATAAGAAACAATCATCCTTTTCAGAAGCTCATTTTTAGAAATCAGTAACACCGTGTTTTCAAAAGGCTAACATTGCAAAATTCCAATTCCTCCAGGAAGAAGAGGCAGCATAAAAAGCCTATCAGTGTTTGAACCATTTGTTGGAAGCAGTGTTGCTAGCACAACTGCTTGAACTCTGGCAAGAATTATATAGTGCTGGAAACATTTCCAGGCACTCTTCTGTTTGCCATCCAAAGCATTGTACAATGCTGTGAAGTAAATGGCATCCCACCATAGACCAGAAACGTGCCAAGTATTTGGCTGATACTTTTTGTGAATGCAAAGCAGTTCCCGAGATGTATCTGTGAATATCTGTGGGCAATATGTGATCTGGGTGAATCAAATAGGTTGTTGGTTTATACTGTTGCTTGTTATTTCACTTACAATTGTTTCTTACCTTAAAAATCTGTTTAATGGTTTTGTATCTCTTCTAGCAATAGCAAAAAATAGGCGATTTGTGATCAGACTTAGAACAAATAATATTATTATGCCCTCTTCTATGGCAATTACGCAGTTACTTAAAGAAAATAGCAGAAACCTAACAGACACTGTGTTTCAACACAGAAGCCAGCAAACGAAACGGGACAATGCTAGTACCTTGATTACTTTTCAGCCCTTACATTGTGAAGAATTTTGAGGAAAGGAAATATAGGAAGACAGGTTAACTCTGTTTAGTGTTTTTGCAATTGTTATGAGTCTGAATGCATGTTAAGTGCAGCTAAATTTTTCACAGTCGCCGTTACAGTATCAAAAGTAAGAGTAAGCAGTATCACAAAATACCGTAACCAGACTGCAGAACACGTGATGGTCCACAGAGAACTGATGGATGAGTGGATGTTGGCACTTTCCCACGTTTTCAGGTACTAGAGGGATTCTCGTCCTTTTTCTTATAGACCTTTTCTTTTGTTTACCTTGATCCTCCTCTCATTTGGCAACATGAAATGGATGAATGCTTTGACTCCTGGTATTTGTTGTCACCTAAAGGCAGTCTCTCTCTTGCTTGGGAAAGGTTGGGAATCTCGGTTTATCTATGAGTAACACTCTATTAGTTGTAATAGATCTTGTTTTGGTGAGAGAATATTTATTTTCGGTTCCTGAGACATTCAGAAATGTACAGTGAATTATGACCTGTTCCCAGGCATGTATGTTTTATAGATCAGTTCACACAGGTGTACTTATTAATAAACTCACTTAACCAATTTACATGCATAAGTTTTAACCGCTGAGTAATTAGGAAAGCATTGCCGAGGAACTGGAAATTTGGGAAATGTGTCATTATTTGCATATCAGTATAAAGCAATTACTAAATTAAAGAGTGCACGTTGTGACAAACATGAAGCTCCTTTACTGTTGCTTTGTCAGTGCACATTAACATCAACTTGATGTGAAAGCCTGGCTTTCTCTGCATGAACTAAAAATCCTAAGGCAGAAGTACACAATGAATCACCCAGAGTTTGGAGGCTAGCACACTGAATTGCCTTGGGGTTCAGACTGAGGAAAGAAAAAACTGATGTAAAAGACCATTGAGAAAACGTATCAGTGGAAAGTAATTAACTCAAGATCCACAATTAGCCTCATGGTCTATACTTAACTGTGTTCCAGGTCTTTCAGCGTTTATTTAATTCTGTTACCCTGTGTTTCAAATAGCTGCAAATGGCTTGGCAGATTTTTCATCCTTTTTAATATTTACAGTTTTTGTCTAAGAAGAAGAATGAGCTCTGTAAGTGATCATGGGTATTTATTTCAGTCTCTCAAGTATATCTCTTTCTTAGTAGAATCCGTTGTACAAGGAAATATTATTTTCCTTTTGTTTCCTTTAAATATATTTGTGGTTTGAAGCAACATTAAGTACTACAGATTCTGTCCTTCTGCTTTAATTCCTAACTTGCCTAACTAGGCTTAATGAAATGAGAAATAATCAAAACCAGGGATAATTTTCTCTTTCATTCAGCTAGCAAACGAGAGTGATAGATTCACAGTGATTAACAGCAACCGTAGCAAAAATTGGCATGCGTGTTCAACCTGCGTACCAGAGCTGGGTGTTCCCAGAGGACCGGGCACAACTCTTTCTCAAGCTTGTACAAAAACTCTCGGTAGTGTTTTGTGAAGCTTGCTTTATCGTGGTTGTCACTGTGGCTCCAGCATCCCTCATCTGGTGTCTGTCTTGAAAGACACAAGTGACCTGCTCTCTGTGCCATGGAATCTTCTCCAACCTCCCTCCTCCCACCCTGTGTGCTCTTTATCCACAGGTCGACGCCAGAGCATCCTCACCGTGCTACTGCCTTCAGCACGTTGTGTAAAGATCTGCCAGGGTTGTGCCTTTATACTGCAGCAGAAGGAATAAGATACGTTCGTTTAATATGCAGCCTTTTGGAATAAACTGCAGAAGAATTTTGGAGAATTAAGCAAAGCAATCGCTTAATCCTAACCTAAAGAATTTATCAAATTTTTTTGAATGTATTAATATTTAAGACACTTTTTTCAGCTCAGATGTTTTTTAACTTTTGGGTTCTGTGTTTTAACTCTATAGCATTCCTTTGTGATTTTAATCTTCATTATAGTTCAAAGATCTACCATGGGAACATCACTGAAATCCTTGGAATGAATTTCCTACAACCTGTGTTGACAGGTTTAAATTACGTACTCTGACACTGTTCTTGTGGCTGGATTAGAAACTTTTTTCCAAGTTAAACCTGCGATAAGTAATTGTCACAGCGCGCTGGCACAATGCTAATTTGAAGTGACATGTCCAAACTGGCCTCAGTAACATGAAGAACCCAAACAGGTGTGAGGGGTGGATCTTCCCATGTCTGAACTTCTAACAGGGGAAAAATAGTAGAAAAAGTGAAATGAACCTTGAATAAAGCTGTCAGCAGTAATTATCTCAACAACACTTTGTGAGGAGTTAAAATAAGCATTGCTGATTTATAACCTGAACACACTCCACCCTAGAGATTTTTTTTCATCCAGTTAGTGTTTAAAATGAAACGTTGAATACCTGTCAAGATTTTTTTTGTGTGTGTATTGCAGATGCATAATGAAAATGAAGTTATTTTCCAGAGGAAGTTAATTTCAAGGGCTGTCAATTTTTTTAAACTCTTCTGTTCATTTTAATATTTGTACAATAGTTTAATAAAACAAACAAACCTAGAGCATACTTGACTGTTTTTCCCCGCTAATGCTATTTGATGTCAAAAGGTGAAGTGGTTAACGTAGAATTACATCCACTTTTTGTGGTTGTTCAGGGAGGGATAAGGGTTTACGTGATAGTACATGAGCTTTGGTTGGTTCATTTATTTTTTGAAATTATGTACTAAACTTGAATAGCAATGTCTTGTTGACCAGTAAAGAGTAAAGAGAGTCCTTCAGTTCTGTATAGTAAATCTCTCTGAGTCTTGTAATTAATTTCACAGTACAAAAAAAGCCCTTGTTTCAGTAAATTTAAAAAAAATGCATTTGATAGACTTTTTCTTTTAAATTGGAATGTACCTTCATTTTACAGTGGGATACTTGCTCGTTGTTGCTGTGATAACACTTGTTTTATGTATACAATGTATTTCAGTATGGATAGAAGTAATTTTACAGTCTGTTACTAATGAAAGAATACTTGCTAGCTTTGAGAAGAGAGCAAAGCAAAAGATAAACATTAATTCACAGAAAACCTTTAATCCCTTGAAGTTTTAAGCATTGCTTTTAAACATGAACATGTGTGAATTCTTAAATCATGTATCACTGACTTTGTGAGATTATACACTGAAAACCAGGTAGATTATTTAAGGTATACAGCGATAAGTGATGGGTTTGGCAGTGTTGAGCACCTATTTGTTCCCAAGGAATTTAGTGAGGGTTTGTCTGAGCACAACAGGCTGCCCACATATTGTTAATAATGCTTGGTTAAACACTGAGAACTAGAGCCATGGCAAGAACAACCTAATATGAATGATCTCTCATGTCATAGCATCATTTTTCTTGAAATAATGAGATTCTGAGTATCCTCAGAAATAGCATGAGCTGCTTGGGAGTCCACCACCTCCTTCCTGCATGGATTGGTTTCTGTGTGTTTGGGTCTCCAGTCGGGAAAGAGCGTGGAGCCGTCTGATATTCTCTGGAGAATGGCAAAAAATTGCCAAAGAGTTCCCACGCTCTTATTTCCCCTGCTTCAATATTCATATTCAAGGGCTCTACTGGATGCATTTAGAAACCATTGTTTTCTTCAACTGTTTGTATAATGGAAAACTTCCCACTCTTACATTTCAAGTGTGGAAGCAAAACTTCCTCTGCCATCATTCACGTGCTCTACCTCTCCTCCCTCCCTTTTACACTTTGATTTTTCCCATATGCCACATTGACTGCTATCTCCCTTTCACCACACAAATATTCCTTGCTTTATGTTTTGCTCGCTTCTTTAATCTCAAAAAGGATGCGTTACAAAAGAAAAATGGAAAATGGAAACACTAGCAAGCTGGGAGCAGCAGCCTCAGCTGTGGAGCAGCCTGACCTGTCTTGCTCCAATGGTAAGCAGAATAACTTCTTTTCTAGGCGTTTCAAATAGATTGTTTTATAATTTGTTCCTGTGTCTTTCTGGAGAGTAATGTTAGGTTGAACTGGGCTGCAGTCCCCTAGATCACCCTGAGATTCTGACTTAAAGACCTGAGGTCTGAGGCGTAGGTCTGTGCCTTCACCTAGCCCTGCTGAAAAAGTATTTCTCTCTAATTTCCCATTCTGCACAGTTAGTACGGTAATCTTTTTGAACAGGGAACTTAATTTGTCTAGTGAGGAGAGATAGATGACATCTTGTTAGGCTAGGAGAAATGAACTTGTTTAAATTCTTCTGAGATCCGTTCATTGAGACGAAGGGATTAGCAATGATGAACATGCCTTGCGGACATCAAAACTGAAGTTTGTCTAGACTAAGCAGCCAGAGAATTTCTCGCTTATCACAATGTTACCTACCCTGGCTGATAGGGAATGGATAGGGAATGGACTGAACCGGGAGATACGGAAAGGCTCCTTTGCAGAAACGACGCTGTTCAGCCAAGATGTAGAAAACTGATGAATTGTTTTGTCTTGTTTATTACCTTACTACTCTTGGTGCACTTGGGCTATGAAAGTGTGGCCCAGTTGCCTAATAAATTTAGTATCCAAACTCAGCTAGTAGTACCATATGCATGTAGAGTATAATAGAAAAACTAGGACAGAAATGTTCCTTCTCAAACTTTTTGTTTCTTCTCAAACTTCATATAATTGTCTTCAAAAAAGACCAGATTTTTTCCCTAGCTTCAAGAAAATGCATACATACAGATATCTGTAGTGTCATTGACATTTATCATACTTGGGGAATTAGCTTATGCTATAACAAAAGGTGAGATAACAGAATAGTAAGTTCAAGATAAAAACAGAAATGCTTGATAAAGCTCCTTCCTCACCCTTCTCTTACCTGATGAGGGGAAAAAGGCATCATAGTAATTACTCCAACAACAAAAAGGATGAAATTATATGGAAGTGAAATTTTCTCAGTGGAGACACCTGCCAGTCATTGAGTATTTTTCTATGGGCCCCTCTGTCTCAGGTTATTTTGAATAATTGAGCATGGCGTGTTATGAAACGTACTCAGTCATGTTTGTTTCTTTATACATTAGCCATGTATCAGTGGGTAAACCAGTAAATGAAAAAGCTAAGCAACTCACGTTTTGAGCAGAGTGAAAGGGCTGTCACATGGAGTATTTGAACCAAGATTAGGTTTCCATCTGTAGAACAGTGTGTTCATTTCTGATTAAGAATTTCGTGTGTGATATATGTATATTGTAAATCTCCACATGTGTACTACAGCCTGATATGCAACCTCTAGAAAGAGCTCTTGTTCAGCTGATGACCTCCTGATTTATAAATATTATTTTGGAATATAATTTCCATGTTTTTTAATATATTTGTTTCTAACATGAAACCGCAACTAGCTAATATTGACAAGCTAGTTATAGCCAAAGTACTGAATAGCGGCCACAAATGTCTGTTAGATTTCAGAGTTATGTATGGTATATGTATGGTTATGTATGTTCAGAGGTATGTACTGCAATAATAATTATCGAGGGTGGTTAGAAGTTTGTAGTTGTGGTAGAATTCACCTTGTTAAAACAGCTCTGATTCAAAGACTCTTCAAGCTGAGCATGAACTTCTGTTCTGAATTAATTAGATAACTTTTTACTCACAATGATTTTACGACACTTTTAATAATACTCTGAATGTTGCTTGCATACTGCTATTGTTTCCAGAGCAAAAGAAAGGTTTTCAAGATGTTTGTATAATCTCTATCAAATTTGACTTCACAGGATGAATAATAATATTTTTGGCATATTTTTCTGGAGATAAACTTCTCTTCTTAAGCAGTGCACTGGTTGTACAATGATAACGAAGGCATAAAACATTCTCAAACTGATACTGAGAGCTACTGCAGTTACTGACTTGTGGAGGTTGTTTATCCAGCTACAACTCCATATTACAGAGCGTGCTAACAGCAGATTTATCTGCAGCACAAACAGATACTCTGCGGGCTTGACTTTTGCTCTTGCTCACCAAGGGGAAACCAGACATTGCCAGTTTCCACCAGAATTAATATCGATACCCAGAACATTAAGTGTAAATCTGGAATTGATTGGATGTGGCGCTCTAAAGATATTGCCTTACAGAGAGACAGATGGGAAAGGCTCTGCACTGGGCGGAGCGCCTCGTTGTCTTGGGCTAATTATGAGAACTACAGCAAACAGAAATTAGAGATGCCAGCCTGAAAGGTTTAGGATTAGGTAATCTGAGTGTTCCTTGACTGCTTCAAATTATAAAAATCAAAAGGCTAAGTTATGCAATTTGTGTGCTAAACATGCCCACCCCCACATTTGAATATATGCAAGTTTTAATTCTACCTGTTCAACATTATAGAGTCTGAAAGGATATATTAGAAAGCATGTGCCGCCTTGGCAGTTCCACATGGAGTGACGTCTTTGGAAAGGTTTCTTTCTGTGGCTTCTTCCATCCAGCTGTGCTAGTGAGTGCAGCTGGAAAGCTGGAACTCTAGTTTTTCCTAACTATTTTTCAGGATGCTAGAACTGGAGGGCAGGTTATTAAGACTTCCTTTTGCCTAATATCCTACAAGCTGACCTTGAGTAGGACTGGGAATTAGTCTCTTTTTATGGGAGATTTATGAAGGAGAGTCAAGTATCGGAAAACATGCTCTTTTTTGTACACCGGAATTTTGTTTGCTTACCTTGTCTCTGAGTATTAAAGGCAGAAAACATGGGTTATTTTCCTTTACCTCAGGAGGAAATCACGCTATGAGAATTCCCCCATTTAGTTTTCTATTGAAGTAGATTATATACAGCCAAACATAATTCTGCAGTAGAAATACAGCTAATTGAATAATTTGACTGATTCATAACAGTCAAGTAATACAGAAACTACATTTCTTTTTATGATCTTTTTACTTTATATTAAAAATCTAGCAGGTATGTCCACTGCAAGGTTTTTGTTCTGGTTTAGGTTTGCCATTGTCAGTTAATGCCTGTTGCTTCACTTGCTGTGCATGAGCAAGTGAAATTTAGCATCATTGATAGACTTCTCTCTTTTGCATATGGATCAAGTGTTCTGTGAATTTTTTCTGATGCTTTGTAAGGTTTATAGTTTAACCTTTGAATTTCTGAGAGCAAATGATCAAGACTCTCTAGTTTATGTCCAAAAAATGGTATTAGAAAAGAAAATATTTTGCTGTAGAAAAATACCACTCCAGTGAGTTGGAAAGGATTCTTCATTTGAGTAGCTCAAACAATAAAGATAGTTACCCTGTTACAGTGACTGAAATTTTTCCTCCTTTTAAGTGGTCTTTTAAACAGTCAAAAGCTGTTTTTTAAAATTGACAACTACCAGGTGATACAGCTGAAGGGCTACATTTAATAACTTGCCCTGGTTAACAGGAACCTGTATGTTTAGGTAATGTACGTTAATACATCTAAAGCAAACCAAACAAGCAGAACTCCCAGACACTCCAAAAACTCAAAACTCTCACTACTCTTGTAGCAATCAAATACTTAACAAAGAGCACAAAATAAATCAATATTCCTACTTTCCTTAAACATTATCACCTACATCCTTTTAGAGAAAAGGGATCCCTTGATGACAAGTATCCTGTGAACACCACAACCTCTCAAGTCATGCTGAAGTAGGTCCATTACATATCTGTGGCTCTCATCTTCTGCAAGGTGACATGTTTTGCAGGCTTGTCTTGCCTACTGCACCTGTGAAACTCTGGATTTCCTGGGGAAGGTTCCTGCTGTTGATGACCGTGGTAGGGAGTTTGATTTCCTCCAGAGCTAGCTGATACGGAAGCTCTTCTGCTCAAGATCGTTGACTCTCTTGGCAGCAATTTGGCAGGTCATTCTCCATCTCATCCCTCTGGAAAGACCATACTTTGCAATGATAAGTACTGAGAGGTTAGTAAGAGGCCTAATGGATAAGTCTGTAAATGATGTTCTTCAAGGGCTAAAGTATGTTCTGACTTAAGTACAGGCAGCTTAGTGGCGAGAGGAGTTGTCTTAGTGTTTTATTCAGATTCCTGGATTGCTGGAGAGACTTGTATCTGTATTTACATGGAGCAAAGAGCGAGTGTTTCCAAAATGACTATGATAGTTGAGGATGAGGAAGAAGGTCCAATTCTTTACAGGTGATTGCTTTAAGCTGGCCACTTTGGATGTCCGACTATATTCTATAAGGTATTAGAAAGCTCTTAGAGCTTGCCTCATTAGATACGGTTGCCATTAGAAGCTCTTTTGAAGTGCTGTTTCCCTCCATCAGCGTGTGGCTGAATATGAGAAAGACCAATTTGTCATATCCAATTACTACTTTCCTGATGCAGTACACCGAGCTTATAGTTTTTGTATCAGTATTTCTCAGTGGAGAGAGTTCTGCAGCTGCAGTTCTCTGCTGGTATCATTCCGTCATGTTCCTACTACTGTTTATCTTTCTCAGATCTTCAGTGTCTTGATTAAATATCTCTGGACTGGTACAGAAGACTGAGTTTGCTCCTTCCTTTGTAATTTCAGAAGTCTGCAAGAGTGGGAATTATTTTGTGCCAACAAACTCTTTCTAGAAGATTGCAAGCTTGTGAGATTATGGACTCATGATTTTTCCTGTGATTCTGAGCATGCAACGGCAGCACTCTAGAATTACATGCTCTCAATGATTTCTTTACCTGCTGCAGACATATTTGTATCATGAAATATTTGAAAAAACAGTCTTTTTAGGTTGTTCTGAAGGATATTTCTAGAAGCTTCTACATAAAAATAATACTTTCTAACAGCAAGAATAATCTATTGTTTAAGCACCTGGTCTCACTCTGGATTTGGCAAATATTTCTAGGTTGATCTGGAAAGTTCTTGGCAAAGAATCCCGCATGTTCGAATCAGAAAAGATGTTGCTTAACTTTATCCCCCATTTATTAATGCTGGCAACTGAAATACAAATCATCTTACACTGAAAGTTTACAAATAAATTCAGTGTCTTCAGAAAGCACAAGTGAGCATTAGACTCTTTTTTTTTTTTTTTTCTCTCTTCTCTCTCTAGATTGTAAGGTTTGGTAGCAGTCTGTCTTTTAGTAGTTAAAATACATTTCAAGTATCCTTTGTGCACTTTTAGTCCAGGTCGTACCATTACCTTTTTGCGTAATGCAATCTGTTCAATATCTCCGCTGTCTCCTGAAAGGACTCTCCTACTGCCTCTCTCCCTGGAATGTTTCAAGGCTTCAATTTTATTGTCCTTCTCTTTAAAAATATAGGAAGCCAAATAGGAGATGACTTAAACTTTCAACAAGCACGAACAGTCTATACAGTGTTGGACAAGAGATCTGGCTTTTCAGTAGTCATCTTGATTTTCTTTTTGCAAGTCATTTTGCTTATTTCTGATTCTGTTTCACTTTCTACCTCGTGTACCTTTCAGCTGTGAGACCTTCTGGGTAGGGATTTGCACATGTGTACGTTTACTGCCTAGAAAAATTGACTAACCTTATTTATTTTTGCTTTAATGTATTATTCATTTAATAATCTATATCTAGCTCATTATTGGTGCCAAGAGTCCTGCATATGCGTCTTTCAATGTCTCTTCTTGTGCACGTGAAAGCCGTCCGATTCAAGCTATAGGACTCGCATAACGGTGATTTTCATGCAGAAAAAGAAAATATTCTGAAAAGTTAGTGACTTTTGAGTTTTTGCACAATCAGATGGGTTCATGAGTTGAGAATATGGGTAATCAGGTACTCAGGCTACAAACCAGCATCTTCAGTTTTGGAGTTGGTAAAAAGATTTTGTCCATTCCCATGGGAAGATGGATGCGAAACAGCAATTCGTGTATCTAACGTACTGCAACCCTGTTTGGGAGTAGGCAGATGCAGTATTTAGAAAGAAAAAACTCTCCAAGAGTAGCCTGACATCTAAACAGTTCTTGCACTGAGACACTTCAGCGGGTGCTCCTATCAGTAAATTGGCCTGCATTCAAAATATTTGTAAAAATTGAGGTTTGCTATCCATGGCACCGGACTGAGCTGCCTGGAGAGTAATCTTTTGCTTAGTGTTGATGTTCTTATGATTTCCAAAATAAAGATTAAACCTTCTGATACAAGAGTCTCTCTTAGAATGAAGATAACTTAATTCTAGAGAAATATTCATGCTGCCAGATTATTTTGAAATGAAAGGCAGAGCTTCTATTTGTCCTAGCCTTTCCTTTGCAAAAAACTTCTCCAAAAAAAGCCAAAGCAGAGGGTGATTTCTCACACAAATGTGCACAAAAAACCAACATTCCAGCAACCGTCTGGGGAGTAGGATGAAATGTGCTCTGATGTCGAACCCCTTCTGCTGTTAGCTCATTTTTGAGAGACGCTTTGACACTATAATATAGGGTTGCAAATTGAAATTGCAACACCCTGCTATTGGGCCAAGGGATGAAGCAGCACAATAACTGCTTGCTTGATCTTACCACTCTTGCTTTAATGTGTATGTAAAAGATATCGGGAGCCTTTCCAGGCATCTGTCAGGGTATTTGATGCTGTTCGATAGGGAACTTCAGTCTGTGTGTGGTTAGTATGCGTGTGTGTAAGTTTTACCAGTGTTTTATATAGTGTGGTAACTACAGGGCAAAGTTTCAGGTTTTATAACAGTTGAATTTTGTTTATTATTAAAAGCTTATAAAAATACTAATTAAACTGGTGGATTATAACAGAGAATACAGTTCTTACGCTCTTGTCACAGGAGTTTCATAGGTAATTGGTCTTGACCTGTATGTCAGCTTTAATATTTCATTTGCTGCAGAGTATTATTACTCACTTCCTTTAAGACGATAGCTAGGCTTTTTATGCAGCTAAACTTCTGTTTAACCTTGCTATGAGAATGTGACAGTAGGCTAGTTCAGACAGGTTAGCATTCATTTGGTAACCAGCCTGCTTAATCAGCCTGCTTCAACCTGCAGCAAATTAAATCTTTGTGAGTTCTAGCAGGCAAGTGATAAAGTCATTCTGAATTATGTATAAAAATAAATGGGGTATTTTCAGTGCTCATGGCAGTAAATGAAACTTAAGGCTTGTGATTTATTCTTGGGTTTTTGTTAAGGATGATTGAAATTTATTTTACCTTAATGTTTTTACAGTCTTAATTAGGGGGATGCTGTATTTCTGAAACACGTAATGTGTCTCATTCTGTGCCCCACAAAAATAGTAATCATTTTTATAGGATGTAGAAAATCATCTTCTGCCCTCTTCTGTGCTTCTTCTGAAGAAACCATTAGAAAAATATTTTAAACATCCAGCTAGAACTATGTTTCTCAATGTCACTAAGAATTGTACAGCATCAAATATTTTGTCATTGCCAAAATGAATTGGCTATCTTTATTTAAGAGCTATTCACATTGTAAATTTAGCCCACGTGTTATCAAGATAGGGCTTAGGTGCTTCTGAAGATTCTACTTGTGGTCATCAACGTCACTTGACCAGGACTGATGTGCTTTCCAGAAGAGGGCAGTAGGCTGGGTGTACGCTTACCCTATATAGAGGAGAGTGTGAAGGGTGCTTGAAATGCAAGGATGGCACAAACGGTTCTGATCATAGAAGAGTGGACGATTCTTATTTTCAGTCATATCGATTAGTACGTTTTTAAATGCAATGCAGGCTCAGATCTTCAGATATTATTGTTGTGTGTTTGCAGGCATCTAGTAATTTTGTCTTTCAAATGACGCTAGCTTTTTTCCATTTGCTGTCTTGTTAGTTTTAAAAGGTTGAGATTAGGCATACAGCAACAGGCAAAAGTGCCGTTTCTGTTGGCACTGGTTAATGAACATCTATCCTATCTTTGCTGACTGCAATTTCACCAGCATTGCTGGGTTTGTGTATGTCCTTGTTCATGTGAGAAACATGGCATGTGCCTTTGACTTTAATAATGACCAAGATGGAGATGAAATGTGTTTTTTAAGTAGCCACTGTGATTGTGTCTTTTACAACGTCTGGCAATAAACTGTTCCAATTAATTCTTTTTTTCAAGATGACTGTTTTGATTAGTTTTATCAGTACCTATCATCTTCACTTCAACATTTGCTTATTGATCAGGAAGGAAAAATTTACATCTACTTCATCAAGGCATACCACTGTAAAAGTTATCATATACAAATAATGGTTTAAACTTCAGCACCGATTTAGGAGATAATAACAATTCAAGACAGTTTTGAGTTTGCAATTCCATTTAGTTTGTTTCGGTACTCCATACATACATAGCTGTAAAACTCCATTGTTGTTTCTTTGAATATTTTTACATAAGGAATCATTTTAGTTTTCCAGGCTTCTTTCTTTATGTTTGTATAATTAATTTGGTCTTCTGCAGTGCAGTCTTCAGTTTGAATCTCAAAGCACCTTTAAAAAAACCCCCAACCCTCAATTGAGACTATGGCTTTAATAAATGATCATTGCTTTGTTTGTAGATGACTCTAGCTGTATCGGGACTGACTTTTCCTTGCCATCGACTTACAGTTGGAAGAAGATCTTCACCTGTACAAACGAGGGAACAGTCAGAGGAGGTAAGAACATCATCTTTATTTAACAAGTATACTCTAGGAAGAGGCAGGGAAAGCTCATTTTGCCATGGTCACCGTCCCTTCTGTTGTTAAATTGCATCTTAAAAGAATCAGTTTACAATTCCTGTAATATGTAATTGTGACAAAGTAAGGAACTGGGTAAATGAGTCATTGAAGAAAAAGAAAAACAAAGTAAGCAAGCCACAAGTTACTAAGCATTGAAAAATACTCCAAATTAAACAGAAGGCTGAAACATGTATTTTTAGGATTAGCAGAAAAAGATGTTTGCAGACTGTATAAGCTCTCATTTTGTTGTTTCTAACTATTAATAGTTTGGGTTAAAATTTCCAATTGTCCTTCCTTAAAATGAATTTAATATAATTCATTTATTAATATAATTTAATATAAGTAGTTTCCCATTTTCCACACACTTTTCCTACCATTTCATTTAGAGAACTTTAGCACATAAGGTTTGTCTTGCTGCACAAAAAGGATGTGTTCAATCTGTTCAGCTCAGTTGAGTTGGCAAGACGTAGCTGTGAGGTACAGTCGGGATGCAAGCCTGGATGTATGGTGTTGGATAGTTGTTAAAAATTAGAGGATGGTGAGACAATGCTGTTCTAGCTATACCTGAACCACTTAGCAGGTTAGATAGATGGTTATTGTTTTCTCTTAGGGTCTGCCAGCATACTGTATCATTGCTTCTTTACTTCATTCTTTCAAAATTATCTGAGTTTGTCCATCTTGCAGAATTTTCTTGTGGACTCAATCTTTTAGAAAACGTTCTTTATTTGAAATTCTTAATGTGTAGCTGTTGTAAGGAGAGATCCAGCATGTTTTTGCTCCTCTCGTGGTCACTTGCGTGCTAGAGCTGAAATCTCATGTTCCATGAGACGCTTTGTTGTGCCTTCAGAGATTCATGTAAATTTTCCGTTGTGTACTATCACCGTAACTCCTAGGTCAAGTGGAGCTGGAATAGTTGTTCATGAAAAGAAGTCAGTTTAAAGGCAAGTTAACATTGACTAGTTAAACCCAAGGTTTTCTGAGCTGTTTTATGTTTCAGAGGACATGAAATCCAAAAGATCTGAGTTGGAGGCACGGATGGGTGCCAGTTGGAGGCACCTTAGCTCCTTGCACAAAAATGTTGATTTTTCTCCTTTATATTGGTATGCCAAATAAATCAGCCTGTCATTCAACATGCAGTAGTCTGGTGTGCCAAGTTAGGACTACGAGTGCTAAATTTGTATGTCAGAGATTGCAATGCAATAGATAGGTACCTTTCCAAGGATTGTCCCCCACCGTGCAAGTAGTGCTAAAGTAGATTGTTCTGGATATCTAAAATTATTGATAGATTGTGTGGCTTTTCTCACTCTTTCTTATGCAGTTAAACCAGCTGTAGTACTGTTAGATGGAAAACAGCATTAACTTTGGATAAAATTTGCTCAACTATGTGTATACAGAGCCAGTTCCTTAGTTATTTAATAATGCATTTTGTCACATAATATTGCTCTGCCAGCCAGACTTCTGGTAAAAATTAGATCTTATTTATAAAAAGCAATCTGATAATGTTGTATAAAATAGTAAAATAAAATGCAGTATATCAAAATTGGACATTAGGAAAAATTTCTTTACTGAAAGAATGGTCAGGCCTTGGAACAGGCTGCCCAGGGAAGTGGGCATCCCTGGAAGTATTTAAGAGACGTGTAGATGAGGCGCTTAGGGACATGGTTTAGTGGGCATGGTGGTGTTGGGTTGACGGTTGGACTCGATGATCTTAGAGGCCTTTTCCAACCTTAATGATTCTATGATTCTAAGTATTTTTATAGAAATGTGTAAGTATTTTTCAGTGTGTATATATTTCATATTTCACTGAAGATGATGTCTGTAATAGAGGCTTATGGTGGATTTTGTTTTTTGTTTTTATATAGCAATGCACTGATGTTCATATGGTTAGTGACAGTGATGGAGATGACTTCGAAGATGCTACAGAGTTTGGAGTTGATGATGGAGAAATGTTTGGAGTAGCATCATCTGCCTTGAGGAAATCGCCAATGAGTAAGAGCTGACAGTTGATTTACAATTAACTGGTGATTGTACAGCAGTAGTGAAGGCAGAGAGGTATGATGGGTCTGCATAATAAGAAACAGGAAAGTATCTTTTGATAGGAATGTTAGAATTGTTTGTGTCATGTCTGATGGATGTATCAGATGAAAATACTGCAAACATAATTGGCAACTATGAAAGCGTCTCCCCATGGAGGAAGTTTTTTAACCTTATGTTTTTAGCTTATAGTTGAAGAATAATAATTAAACTCAGAGAAATTACGATCTTTAACCAAATGTTCCTGTAGATAACTAGATTTCCACTTCCCTGTTTTGAAAATTCTACAGATATTAGTTTCAGCATCTTGTGGTGATTAGTATTTTTAGCCATTTACGTTAAAAAAGTTTCTCAGCGATTATTTGCCCTTGAATTATGAAAGGGATTGAGCAGGAGCAGTCAGTTACCTCCTATACTTTTTGTTTACTTTAGGCTTGTATTAGTGTTATTACCTTAGAAGTTTCTTGACAGCAAATGTATGTAATAATATGGAAAACTTCTTAACATTATGTATAGGAAGTTTAAGAAAAAAAAAAAAAAAGAAAGAAAAAGAAAAGAAAAGTAACTAGTAATATAGTGGGTCAAGCCTTTCAAGCCAGTCCTTTCATTTTAATGTGTTAAAGTAAGTCCAGAGTGTTAACTCTGAACAAGTGATATATCACATTACACTGGACCTGAGGATTTTACTGTTTGGAAAGCCTGAATATATTCATGAGAGTTTCTGGAAATTTCATGTCTTTCCAAAGGTTCATAGTCAGTAGTCTTTCATGAAATTTATATGGTCTTTCGGTAACCGCTTCAGTAAGCTGTCAACATAAAAAATCTATGAAGCAAGTGAGTTCACATATTAAAATCTGTTTCCATAAGGTTGCACTGAATTTATATTTTTCATTTTTTTAAGTGCCAGAAAATGCTGAAAATGAAGGAGATGCCTTACTACAATTTACAGCAGAGTTTTCTTCAAGGTAAGCTTAGCCTATTAACTGTGCAATTCTTTTTACAAACTAAGTAAAATTTAGTAAATAATGAAAATAAAAATAAACCAAATGTACCTATTTTCTTGTGGGATTACAGCATATTTAGGCATCCTAATCTAATTTATTTTATGCTTTACTTTGTTAGAACTGTTTCTGAAATAAAATAATTTCTCAGTCTAAGTTAGAGTGACAGCTTCTTGCCTTATTTAATTTGCCACTAATTAATATCATTACTTAATTATGTAAGGGTCCTGAAGGATGATAAAGACTCTGATTATGAATAATAATTTTAATATGATATACAGGAACAGAAAAGCTGAAACTGATTAATATTGAAATATGTATACAGAGTTGCAATAAGAGTTTTCACAATAATGAAGTGGTTGAATAAATCTCTACTTTTAAAAAATATAGAAATGCTGCTCTTTTTTAACTTTATACCACCAAGTATTTGTTAAACAGTTGCCATGTTTCATCAAACAGGTAGAAGCTGCAAACTAATATACTGCAAAGTAATGCAAGTTTATATGCCTTCTGTTTTTACTCCTCTGTGATGAAAAGTTCATTTATATATATGAGATGCATTAATGTGTAATACAATAATAGCCTTCAGTTAACCTTTAAGAATATAATAAAGAGAGGAAATAAGTTATGATTGAAAAATTATGTAGAACTTAAGGTGTCTATGTGTGTAAACAGAAAGTTTTTATGATAAAATTTGTAAGGTAGTAGTTAGTTACTTTGAGCTTTTGAATGTTGGGAGACAGATGGCTTCTAAATATTTCCCTTCTGTTCTTCAAAAGTGTAGTAGTACATCTTTCTAAAGGTTTAGCCAATGAATTATATTTACAGAATATATGAAGAGGTAGAATATTGAAATTACTTATTTTCGTAATTTTTTATTAATTGGAAATTTTATCTCAAATAGATATGGTGACTGCCATCCTGTTTATTTTATTGGATCATTAGAGGCTGCTTTTCAAGAAGCCTTCTATGGGAAAGCTAGAGATGTAAGTGTGTATTAAAACTACTTTATTTAATATAGGGGGGGAAATGGAAATCACTGTAAATGTTTCATCTTTATTTTAAAAAAGGGAAACTACATTTTGGAGTTATCTTGTTTTATTGTTTGTGAAGAGTTATACTCATTTAGTTGACTGATTAAAATACTTACCCTGGTTGTTGAGATTACAGTGAATAACTCACGCTTCCTAATTATTCAGGCTGTATTTTTGTTGGAGTCCTTCAGTCATCAGAGCTACTCTTATTCTTTTTTTTTCTCTCCCCCTCCCTTTTCTTCCTGAAATAATGGTGTCCTAGCACCAGATAACACTGGCTGCGAGTCTTGTGGTTGACAAGTTCAACGTTGCATGTTGGTAACTCCTTTGAAGGATGGCTAATGAAATTGTAAATTTAAATTGAAAGGTCTCTGAAATACAGTGCACTATTTTTCTTTGTACAGCCTTTATCTGCCAAGTAAATTCCAGTACTAAGGTTTGGTTATTTAGTTTTTCTGTACATCCAGCCAGATATCTCAAGTTTCTGTTATTCCATGCACAGTTTTAAAAATCAGTATTTTAATAAAATTAGAATGAGGATAGTTTATTTAAGTTTTGGTGACTTGATTCACTGAGGAGAAACCCAAACCCCTGCATAATTAAGCATAGATAAAGCTGAAACACAAACAAGAAAATCATGCTGTTTAAATTTACTTTTTGTTGTCTTCATAGATATTTAATTTTAAAATTTAAAAGAATGTTTTGGCTTCCTGTAGTTGCTCATATTGGAAGGAACAGCTATATTATGTTAGGGGCTGTTCTGATAAGTGTGCAGTGTTATGAATCTACACTGTATAGCTTAACACATACTTAACATGCTGTGTTTAAACTCTAAGTTTAGTGAATATTTTCATGTCTTTGTGCAGATTTCAGAGCATAAATGGATACATAATAATTCAACGGCAAAGCATTAATTTATAATAACTCATTAAAGTGAACCTTAATGCATGTTTAAAAGAAATTATATTAATTCAACAAGAAAAGTGTTTGAGTTGGGAAGTTCACTTTGTGTCATTTTATCAGAAATGGTTGACAGTGTATCAGTATAATAATGGACGAGAGCCCATTAGGAGCTTTCATAAATATTTTTTTATACCTATAAATCTGATATTAATGCAGTGCAATTACTTAGTTTTTTAATACTCAAAGTAATTCTTATACTGCTTACGTAGCACATCTGAAATTCATGTCACCTTACGTTTCTACTATTTTGCGATGTATTCAGACCAGATCCTCATCAGGATAAAGTTATATATTTAGGAAAGTATTATTTTTGTGGGTTTTTTCTTTAATTTTTTTTTTGCTGAATATTGCCTTAATTTTTGAAAGCTCTGCTTCCCAACTACCCTGTGGAATGATATTTTTATTGTAACATTCTGATTTTAAACAAAGGTATGAGAATGTATAAATACCATTTATTTTTACTGCTTTTTTCCTATTACAAACAAGTTTTTTCAGTACTGCCTCCTGGAATTCATAATTAAGGAAAGGGATACATTATTTTATGTTTTTATAATTACATTTCATAAAATAATTCAATACGTATAGCAGTATAAGGAAAAAAACTTAGGAGAAATTGCAACCTGTATGTCTTGTCTTCTAATTTATACTATGGAGGGCACTTAATTTTACCAGGGCAACAGATGAGCTTCAGGCACCAGCATTCTTCACTTGAAGTGAGAAATTGAGTTCCAAGAGTAAATAAAAACAAGATTGAAGGTTTAAATCCTCTGCTAGGCTTTTTGAACTTATATACTCATTAAATGTTTATTGGAGTGGTGGGATTACGAAGGATTTGGGTAGCTTCATCAACTGGTATATACTTAATCACTAAGTAAAACACTACATTTGATAGAGTGTTTCTCACGATGCCACACTCAATCCATCTTAATGAAAACCGCTTCAAACTGATTTAATTTGAGAGCACTTGGCAGCTTGAGTGCTCAAAGATCTTAGCCTTTTCTTGACAAATTCTCAACGCTGTCCAGAGCAGAAGGTGCACTCTACTGTTCAGGTTTAGTGAGACAGCCATCAGCTATGTTTTTAATCTATATTGTGGATACTTTTTCCCTCAAAAAAAAGTCCCATCATATATGAACTTGAAGCCTTTTTGCAGAAATATTTTAATTTGGGTTATTTTAAGAAAATTAATTTACATCAGAACATGTGTTTTAAACACAGATTATGGGTTAAAATTCTTTTTAAGAAAATAGATGTTCTGTTAAATCTTAATGTCTTTTCTTGGCGTGTGTTGGAAAGGATGGTAATTCATAGTTGTTTATGAAAATGTTACTTGAAAAAGAAATACCTTGTAAAAAAAGTTTAGATATTTGTCTGTTACCTATGTTTTGTTTAGCTTTTATTATCGTAGCTTTTCATTTCGAGTCTTCAGATAGTTGAGATTAACATACATAATGGGTATCTTTTTTCCTTTAGAGCAACTGCTACCATGATAGTGCCAGTTTTAGGTAGGAGAGATGGAATGAGGTCAAATGTAGCTCTACTTTAAAACCTGTATATCTCTTTAGCACAAAAATACAATAGCCAAGATATAGAGCTTTGCCTTTAACAGTCAGTGTCCTCAGCAATGAAATCCCCAGTTACCTCCTGCAGCCTGATAGTTAAGGGCATTGTCTGTTCATTGCCAAGGCTTATTGTATATATAACACAAGAATTTTTTTTTTTTTTTTTAATTGGGTCAAGAAGAAAAAGACAGACAGAAGTTTATTAAATTAACAGATAAGTTGTTCTTTTGTGAAAGTCATCTTCTGCTTACTATGCCAGTTGGAAAGAAGCATTTCTCTGTTACATTAGTTTATGAAGAATAATCTTACTCTTGCTCAAGTAGCTACACTATCATAGAAATAGCTAGACCTGATGCCATGGAAGAAATCTTATAATGGACAGTTTTAAGCAAGATGTCTGGGGGAGGTTTCTTTGCAACTGAAAGCAGTTTGTGGGTGCCTTGTGTTCTGAAACATCAGGGGGTTTATCCTAACTTAGGGCCGTATTGTTATTAATACACGATCTTAATCACTTTATTGAATCTCACTGAGCTATTTACTTGAATAATACTAAAGTATTTTCTTTTATTGGAGCTTGTTTGCCTTTTCATTTTTATAGGTGGTTGCTACTCTTTTATTATGAGAAAGAATAAAGACATCTGCTTTACCTTTTCAGGAGCTCTTATCTTTATATACCTTTGTCAGATCACCTCCTGCTCCTATCTCAACCTTTCTGTCCACTGACTTTTAATAAACATGTGAAACATCTCTCTTAGCACAGATTGGTATTGTCACCTCAATATATATTCCTGCATACTGAAAATGAACCATGTTTTTCTTCTCCTTGAATTCTGTCTATGGGTACTTTATTTCCTGAATACCTAGAAGAAAGTATGCTCTTTCCATGGTCTGGCATGTTCAAATAAAAGTTGTGGGTTTTTTTTCCTGGTGGTAGCAGAATATTCCTTCATACAGGGCTTTCTGTAGTATCATTTTTATCTGTGTAACTCAGAAAACTGTCCCTTGTTATTATTTCAGCTAATTAAGTTCATGAACTTAATACAGAAAAAAGATTCACAGAGATAATATTCTGATTTCTGTTAGAGCACGTTATAGAAAGAGCATTGACTATTCTCCAGTCTTCTTGTCTCAGAAGAGAAATTTGAAGTCGGTCTTTTAGGTGCTACGTTGAGTAGAAGAGAGAGGTTGTTCTGAATCCCAATCGCAGGATGGCTTTTTGGTTTAGTCATTGCCATCTTTTTTCCCCCACCTATTCCCTAAATATTGCGGAGTGATGTCAAGGAGTACAACTTCATCACCAACTTTTAGTTTGACTCTAGGCACATTTCAAATCAAGTTAAATTGCTACCCCTACCTTTTATAGGGGGCTTCATCATGTTGTGTATCGTAGGTGTGCTTTGAAAATGCATCTGTAGTTGAGCTGTCTGAGGGTCCTAGATGGAGAAATTACTACTTTACAGATTCCGACTTAACATAAATAACCTGAACACTAATCTACATGGTCTGGCTGAAACTGTAGAAGACAGTTATAGAAGTATAACTCCAGGTTCCCAGGAAGAGTAAAGCAGCTACGCTATGGTAGGTGTCAGTACATAAATTCCAATTAAGTCCCGTGTTAGTCACCTGCATTTTCTTTCCAGTCTTGCCTAGTGTGTTTGTGTGTTAGCAGTTCTATCTTTTCATTCTTCAATTAATTCTGAATTTGTGGATAATTATTGTTTAGAAATTTTTGCTACAACATACCAGCTTAGTAGTCTCACTGTGTGCCTACACGCCCTTTTATTGTGCTTCATCTTTCATATCTGGAAGATTAGTCACGGGTATGGGTCTCTCTTCAGCGTTTTCTGTACTTAATATTAAATAATGAAAGTTTATTGAAATTGTTTGCCACACTCTACATTTCCTCTTCTTTCAAAGCCTATGATTTGTAGCTCTTATTTGACTTTGCTTTTAATTACTGGATATTCTTTGCAGTATGTAAGATATCACTACAAGTTCAATTGATTGAAACAGAGATAGAACAGTATGATAGGATCAAATATTTGGAAGATGAAAGTAGACCAAATGAAGCTTGAAATAAAACACAGCTTTACCTGGGAGAGTGGTTAGCCATTTGAACAGCTTGCCATGGTTCATGATTCTCCGTCACTGATGGTTTTTTGAGACTAGATGTTTTACTGAAAGATAAAATTACTGAAAGATTAAATTAGGAATTAGTTTAGGGATGTCTTAGGCCATGTATAATACAAAAGACCAGATTGGAAGATTACAGGAATCATCTCACTCTCACGTTAGGAACCTGTGGGGTACAGTTTAGTTCAGATCGCCTTGGTGTTAGAGAATGTTTGCATTCTGCTTAGGGAAAAAAGATTGTGCATGATAGAGTAGCTGTGTCCAAGAAGGCTGATCATAACGATCTCCAAGATCACCTTGGAGAGGTGGATCAAATTGTACACTTCAAAGGTTTAAAGAGGTACAAATGTGTCCCTTTGTTCATTTAAATTAGCTCTCACTACTTAAAACCTGGAAGAAAAACGAACATCTTGATTCGTTAGTCTACCAGCTTGAAAGAACATTCATGCCTCTAGCAGATGTTACATTGTGAACATTTTGGTCTCAATTATTACTTGAATTTGTGAACCTGAGATTCAAAAATAACCATTCAGATCTGTGTTTTTGCTGACCCTTAAGACTATCACTGTTCTCATTCTAGTTCATATTCTTCTGAGGTGTTTAAATTATTCACGTTATTAGGAACTGGCTGAGAAGCTTGGATATCCCATTACTCAGTGATTATCAATTTAGTCTCTCAACCTCTTGAAGATCTGTGTTTCTTTCTGCCTCAGTGCCAACTTTTCCTTCATTTCTTCTAATTCTGTACAAAGGGCATTAACTTTTCTGAAGTTCCAAAATGCAAAAATGGCCAAGTGGATGGCACAGCCATTTTCGTACATAGGACAGATCTTTAACGTGTTTGTCTCACGTGTGGGATTGTACATGCGTGTTAGATCTCTTGGTCAGTTTATGTGGCAGGAAGCTGCTATACTTTGGATGATGTGGCAGAGAGGTTTCATGGTGCAAGGCTCCAGCTGGGAGGACTATGCCTCTCAGGGGGCTGCCCTTCTGCAGTACAGTGTCCATCTACAGCCCGCGTTTCCTTCCAGGGTGCCACGTGCCAGGCGTATTCCATCAACAGATCAAAATCAGGCAGGAGAGGGCTGCAGCACTTCGCTGCAAATACAGAGAGGTGGGTGTGAGGCAAGGGAGCAGAGGCACGGCTGACTGAGTCTCATGCAGTCTGAATGCAACAGAGGTTGCAGAAAAAAATGCTTGAGCTCTGGATTTTTTAAGGTGTTTAGATAGCCACGATGCTGAAAACAGTTAGCACCTCTTTCTCATGGCCCTTTTTCCTCTGAAATAAAATGAAACCTGGAGCTTAGAGGTCAAGTTTTTAGGACCTTAAGTCTTATTGACATTGATGAGACTTACATTCCTGAGTATGTTTGTAAATCCAGGCCCCTTCTGAAAATTCCAGTGTATGACTGCCTGGTCTTCAGCATCCACATACTCTGAAAAATACATCTCTTGATGGCTTAAGTTCCTGAAGTTCTAAGGCCTTTGGAAGTCCATCAGCTATTCAGTACTTAGAACCTTTCCAGTATCCCATACCTTCACAAGGCCTTTGGAAGTCCATCAGCTATTCAGCACTTAGAACCTTTTCAGTATCCCATACCTTCATAGGGACTAGTAAAAGTTCTTCCCCATCAGATTTTTTTTCTTGGTTAAAATTTTTTGGTAAGTATATAACCCGAGTCATTATATTTTTGAGAAATCCAACACAGAACAGACTAGTGCTCCGTTAGTAGGCTTCTTTTATGAAAGTCAAGACTGTTCAACGGTTTAGTAAGCCTATTTTATTAGTATTGACTAAAAAATTCCCAGTATTAGTCATTATAGAATCCTAGAATTTACTCTGATTTTTAAAAAGCTTGAAATAAAAACAACAAAAACCTGCTTATAAATTTATACTACCATGGGTTAGTAAAAAAAAAAAAAACAAAACCCCCCCAAAACCAAAACAACAAAAGCAAACCACACAACAGCAGCAACAACAACAAACTCCAAGCCTTTTGCAATAATGCGTTTTTCCAAGTAAAAAGTACCCTTGGCTTCCACTAAGATTTTTCAAAATTGTGTTTCAGCACTTCAGTTCCTGCTGCTACCTCTTTTCATTTGTCCTAGCAGTATGCCTATGCCTGACCTTAACATTTTGGATGAATTATCAGACACAAGTTCAGTCTTTTACATGTGATAGAGTTTAGTCTTTGCATGGTGAAATTTGTTGATGCAACAAAAATTACATTCACTGAAGTAGCTCAGTGTAAACATCTATTGTGTATGTGCCTGTTCTGTTTACTAAAATTTGTCCCTAAATCTTTAAGCCTAAAACTGTACATATTTTGAAACATTCTGTTGTATGGAATCTCATATTTAACAGTTTCATGGGGTTGTTTCTTTGGAAGTAAAAGTGTTTCTCAAGAGCCTTTTTTTCTATCCGCTCCCAGTGAAAAGAGGAGAGCAAAGCCATCCGCTTACCACAAAGCAGTGCCACCACAAAGGAAAGATTAAGGGTTTAGAGAGAGGTCAATGTGGGTTTTTCTCTAACTAAACACTTTCCTAAAGTTTCCTTGTGGAAAAAATAATGAAGTCATCTCAGAGTTTTTAAAGAATTTTTATTTCTTTTTCACCGTCTGCATTCGCTTGTCTTCTCAGCATGGATGTTTAATCTTTCTAGGCTTTGTGAATTGGTCCAAATGAATAAGTGGTGAGCTGTCTCTCTAGGAGCTAGAGGCTTATTCTAAGGCCCTAATCACTGAGTAAACACATCTTTGCCCTCCCTCTCTTACAACTGCTATATAATAGTCGAGATTCTAGCACAGTAACCTGGATATTGCAGGGATCGACGCTTTGAAATGCAGAATGGCTGATCCTCAAAAACAGACAGTGCCTGATCTTCCCCTGCCTCTTTCTTCTTTTTAAATTAAATATCACCACAGAAATGCTGTTTTATTGCTTGATATTGTGCATCAGTGCCCTGGATTTTCAAATTTAGTTTCAGTCAACGTTGTTGGCTGCACTTATATGGATCTCTGCATGTTGGGCTTATTAATGGCCCTTCCTGGCACATGTGTACATAGTTCTGAAGAACATTTAAATTAAATCTAATCCCTTTCCCAAAGTCTAATGTTCAAATGTATTCTTCTTTTTATAAACAGTCATTAAGTTTTGTCCAAAGCCAGCATATGAGATGATAGCCATACAGGTTTTTTTACAAACACAGTTTGTCTCAGAATTGCATCCCATGTCTTGCTATATGAAAACACATCGATATCTAGTGTTCAGTGTTACTTCTGATGAAGAGATTTGAAATGACTTAAAATAAAAGTCTGAAAGTAGCATTTACCATATTGCCTCAGCAAATATGTTCAAGTAGGATTTTAAAATAAAGTAAATAATATATATGGGTATGGGGGAATGGAAAGTTGTCATTTTCTGAATGGTATTTATACTTCATTGAATACCAGATATAGGATCATGGTCCTTAACTAGCTCATAGTTTCCCTATGTTTTTCTCAGTCTGCTTTCTATCTTTACGTACACATAGACTCATTTTCCAAAAGGTGGTCTGTGTGTGTCATGGGGACACAGCACAGCTCTATGCTGCTGGCAGTGAAGCTCAAATATTACTTGATAGGGTTTCAGAAGAACATGGCACAGAATATTTTGTTTCAAGAGGCCACAAACACTATCCTCAACATCTAGTCTTCACTAACGTGGTAACTACAATGAGATATATCAGCACGCACAAATTCAATGTGGGATTTGATCCATGTCTCACGTACCCCTTCCCTTGTGTCTTACACATTCACGGTGCTGGGGCGGCTACCTTGCTGCTCAGCTCCATGAGAGATGTAGCCAGCTGGGCTGACACATGGCCTTTTGACCAGCTACACATCAACTTATGAAGTCGGTGAGAGGATGTGCTGTGGGCCTCCCCACATCATACGGCTGGATGGAGAGCTGCCAAAACATCCAGCATGTAGCGTCGCAGGCTTTGGGACTGTAGGCAGCTGTATTGTTACTTACTCATTTTCCTCTTTATTTGGCTACAGATGGGGTGATAACAACACAGTGTCATTTTTTCAGGTTGTTTATAATTGTTTTGTATCGTAGATGCTTTTGTATCAAGAGGCGTGTTCCTTGCTCAGTGAATTGTTCCAAAGGTTATCTTTGTTGGGCAGCAAGCCAAAAAAGTTCATGCATTTCTTAAGCTGAATCTGTTAATAAGGTTTTTGTTTTTCATTCAAATGTTGTTATTTTCATGTTCTAAGCATATAATATCTCGTGTTTTGGTACCCGAAATAAAATATTAGGAAGCATTGAGAAGACTTACAGATTTGGAGGGATGGACCATTTGACTTGAAATCTACTGGGTTTTTTTCCCCTGTGTGTGCACATTGAGATACTCGTCACCCTCGGTAAACACCATAGGGCATACTAACACACAAATCTGCAGCAGTGATTTTAAATTACTAAACAGTCTGAGGAAGTTTTCACTGATGTTTTCTCATGTCTTTTCAGAGAAAGCTTCTTGCTATCTACCTCCACCATGATGAAAGTGTACTAACCAATGTCTTCTGCTCACAAATGCTCTGTGCTGAATCTATTGTCTCCTATCTGAGTCAGAACTTCATAACCTGGGCGTGGGACATGACAAAAGAAGCAAACAGAGCAAGGTAAGACTTGGGGCTGTGGGTGGAGCAGCTTTTCTTTCAAGGAAGACCCTTATCTCTGTGTCATCTCTGTGTATCAAATCTTTTGTTGCTTGATATTTATTTGAACTAAAAACTTCATGCTTGTTCTTAGCTGATCAATGAAGCTGTGCTGGCTGATGCTTACTGGGAATTGGACCCTCCTTGTTTTCATTCCAAAGTGACTTCTTATTCCTGTGTAGGACAAAACAGTTAAAGAAATTATTTCTTCTTTTTTTTTTTTTTTCCCCTCCTTCTAGTTTATTTTGCAAACGTTCTAGGAACATGTCTTCATGGTTTTGCATTGCAGTGCCATGATATTATGCGACACTAATTGTATATACTTAGGTATAACTGCATTAGAATTGCCTGGGATAACAACTACTGTTGTTAATTAAAATCTTATTAAAAAAATAATACTCATGTGATAAATGTATATTAAAAACAGATTATGCAAAAAAATTAGAAGCTTGCAATTCACATGAACTTTTTTGAACAAAACGTTTCTTACAGAACATTCCTTTGGGTAATGTTCAGATATTTTGATAGGTTTTAATATAATAAAAGCTATCCTATGTTTAGAGAGGCCATCATTTTGCTGATTAGTAAAGAAGTTAAAAAACTGTAGATTCCACCTCCTTCTACATCTTTTGTGTGTTACCAACAAATTTTCTTACCTTTATATTAAGACCTCTTTCTCCTTCAGTTATTTGTCAGTTGATCATAATCTATTGAAAATAATGATTTTATTATTATACTTATTATATTTAGAAATCAGACTTGTTTGATTTTCTAACTTAGACCTTATTTCATCACCTTTATTTACACAGAAGACAACTGCTTGCCAGGATAATGTCTTGCATATATTACTATAATGACTGTTATTCCAACTTTTGAACAAAAGATGCAACAGTCATTTGGTCTGGGATAAGATTGCCACTTTTTTACACAATTCCATTGGTTATTGAACAATCAGAAGTACATATTTATGTTTCTTTCCCTTTTGGATTACTAGAAATTTGGTATCTTTATAGAGCATTCATGCATTCCTATTCTTAAATACATAAATTATAGTTAATATTTCTTTACTGAAAGTTGGACATGGAGAACAGAACAATCTCTTTTTCTAATACACTTTTTAAATGACACTTGTGTTTCAGAGGAATTCCTCACTCGACCTTCCGCATTTTGTCTTTGGACGAATCAGCAGCTATGTTCCTAGTTTAAATTATTCTAGGGAACAGTTAAAGATTATGGAAAAAAGCAGTTGCAAGAACAGATAAAAAGTTTTCAGAAAAAAAGGGAGAGTGAGGAAAAAGAAACATCTAGGTTCTTTCATGGGACCAAATACATAGACTGGAAAGTTGCTTAAGTCTTTTGGTATTGCCATTCATGGGCAGTAAGGAGCCTCCTCCTTTCCTTTTATCCCACAAGTTGGTGTAGAAGGAAACACTATTTCTAAACCATCTGTAGTGGCTAAGTTCAGTTGACTACCTGCTGTTCTATTGTTCCCTTTTCTATTTAATTCTCTAGTTTCTTTTATTTTACAATGACAAAAAATTGCAGTGTAGTTTCTTTTGAAAAACTGTGTTTGAGGGGGTTTTTTATGACTGACGATCAACAGCCATGTAATTGCTTTGTTGTGTTTTACTAAAGAAATCTATTAAGTAGCACAACTTTGATACACTAGTAATAAGAGTTTGCAGGTTACAGAGACACCTGTGGTGACCAAAGCGACAGAAGCTGCTTATTAGAAAGAGCCTGTACAGCTGTGTCCTATTAACTCCTTATGACACTTCTTAAACACAAAATAAAGGGCTTGTTTAAGGCTTTATAGCTATTCTCAATGAACCTAGTCACCGATTGTGCAGTACGATAGGGTTTTTAAGCCTTCATTTTTTTGCTTTCTATTAACAACAACAAAGAAACTGTCATATTAACAGTGAGGTCAAAAAATAGTGAGGGGTAAACAAGGCATGCTGGCTCGAATTAATAATTTCTCAGTTGTGTTTAGTGTCACATCCTGCTCCTTAGACTGTGATTTCTTCAGAGGGGGCATGATGCTTCCTTCTCCCTTTGGAAAGTGCCAATGCACTGTGGGCATTCCCATAAATAAATACTCAGTACCTCTGTTTAATTACTACCCTTCATTATGTGACACAAGGACAGTGGTCTTGGAGCCTATTCTGCTCTCTATTCCTATGAATACAGTTGCACGTAGCTTTTTATTTGAATGGTGAGAAGACAACGGCAACAACAGAAGAACTGCTTTTTTCGTGCTGGTGTAGCCCAAGAGCAAGTTATTTGCGCTGTTACAGTTGCATTAGTGGAAAAGCCAAGGTGGGAAGGCAGAGGAATCAGGTGCACTTTATTTACAGCAATCAACAGGGACAGTAGTAAAAGACAGCTTTTCAGTACTGTAGCATGGCATGAATAAATTCAAACAGATATAAATACTTTTCTGATATAAGCCAAAAAATCTTGAATATTCTGCTTTTTTTCTTGCTCTTTGCTGTCCTCTTTCTGACATCTATGGATGTCACTCTGTTCCAAAAACAGTCTTAATAGTAGTTTCCATTTTTCTCAGGATGGGAGTCCATCCTGAACACTGCGGAACAAAACCAGCTCCAAAATCTTGTCATTTTTCCTGATTTTTTTTGATATGTGTCTTGGCTGACACTGATGTAGGGATGTGCTTTGAATCCTGCGTTACTGTACTAGCACTTTTCAGCTGGAATCTCTCAATCTTGCTCTTCAACACCCATTGCAACAGAGTGAAAAGGGTTCTGTAGGTAGGACTAGAAGTAACACGCTGTGTGCAAGCACCAGGAAAGCATAAGCATTACGACTTTGGGAGACAGATTTTTAAAAATTTCTAACTACAGCCACCCAGGACTGTTACTTTGTCAAACTGAAGGAGAACTCTGGTTAATATAGTTAAGAGGATGTTTTGTTTTGGCTTCCACAGCTTTTAATTGCCTCTGACATAAGGTTTGCAGGAAAGGGAGCAATTACTTGGGTTAAGTGCTGCAAATTATGAATCTTTTCATTACTAGAATTAAAAAATCATAATAAAAGGCACAAAATAATATAATAAAATAATTAGCCTTCATTTAGGAAAATAATGTGGTGTTTTTATAATACTGTTAAGGAATCTACATGAAAGCTTTATCGCCTATACTTTAGACTTTAGTTTAGTGAGCAACTGTTTGGAATATTCTTGTAATTTATGTTGTCCGTGGTCAAAGGAGGAAAAAACTCCACAAAGCTACAGGTGTATCTTTTACTTGCTTGTTATATTCCACTCAATTTGGGGTGAATCATGAGCTTAAAAATCACTGTTTCCTTTTCATTGCTTGCTGTGGAGATTTGCTACCATGCCAAACAGCAGG
>NW_009188385.1:0-25670 GCF_000690835.1 Fulmarus glacialis | reverse complement strand
GGGGCGGGGCGGTAGTAGTGGTGTTTGACAGCGGTGGTGTTGACAATTCTGGCCCTACCTTTTGGTCTGAGCGTGCGGCTGCAGCTGCGTCGGGCCATCACATGGGCTGAGCGATTGCTCAGGTTTCCAGAGAGGTTATGGGATAGATAAGCAGGAGAGCCAGACATGAGCAGCTATAGTTCTGGCATTTTCTGACTTCAGAGAGTTGACTAAATACCATTATTCTAACGTAATTACGTGTGTGTGTGTGTGAGCTGTATATATATGTGTGTGTGTGTGTATATATGTATGCAAGCACATGCCTAACTATTTTTGTTAATTCATTAATATACATTAATATAATATATTTGTATCCAGGACAGATACATAGTGAATATATATACATACATATATACCTACACATGCACACATACCCTTATGTTTGTACACATAGCATTTACAAACATAGATTATGTATAATATTAACAGATTTCCAATGTACATAATGTTTGCCAAGCAAAGCAATGCCCAAACCGTAAAACAGTGACTCAAATGTCTGTAGAAGCTTTTTAGCTTTTGATATCGTTGCCCTTGGGCGCTGTATTTCAAGGTGTTGCCAACTTTTCTCAGCTCTGATGACAGGTACTTGTTAGTTTTAATGTTCAAATGATAGTTTTTCACTTTGCTTAAGCTTAGGAAAGAGTTAATTGACTAAAGCACTTCTCAGCAGCAGGTTGTCTTCACCTGCAATTTCCGTCATCAAGTAATTAGCCATATTCACAGTTGCTGACCCTTAATACTAACCTACTGAATGATGCATGCCTGGATGAAGACCAGTTGACCATATTACTCCAGCTCCCCAATCCTTTTTGATCCTTCAGCAAATATATTGCAGGTGTGGGGTCTGTGAGAGCTGGACTTGGTGAGTTAATTTCTCACTGCCTCTTTAGGAGTGACCGTAGATTCTGTATATGTTGCTTGCAAAACTGTTGGATGTGTTCTTTAGGCACTAAATCCTTAACAGGTTTTACAGAACAGTGTGAAAACCTTTTCTATTGTATTTTGCAATATTTTATTTAATTTACTTTAATAGCAATACAGTGCCAGTCAATAAAAACAGGTCAAAAGTCTAATTAATGTTTTAAAAATAAAGGTTCTCAAACACCAGGCGAGTTTGTCATTTTCTGTATGGTTTGTTTTGAGGAGGAAGAGGAAAGAAGGTGAGGAGGGAACCCTTCTGTTCCATGATTACATCCCACCCGCTCATTTTCTCCTTTTCTGCTTTGCTTTTGATTTTAGTGGCGGTCTTAACAGAATGTCAAGATCAATTTGCAGCATGGTTTAACTCAAGGTTTGCATTCTGCCAGCAGCAATTGTCCTAATGAACAATGCCGTGTGTTCTTGTAACTTCAGAAGCTTTTAGAAGGCTCATGGCAAGGGCAGCATCTAATGACTTTATTAGTGTAGGGTTTCAAAATGGGCTCAGTAATTGTTCACATCTCTTTGTCATCTAGTCATAATTACTGCATAGTATTGTTCGGGGTTGCACTTGTGAATAGTTTCCTAATAGCACTGAAAGGAAGAAAAAAGGAAAAGGATAAAAGGTGATTGTCTCTTTAGATGGAGAACAAAACAGCCTGTATATAGATGATGGTTAAACTGTTTATTATACACCCACCAGAAAAGGTAAACTATCCCTGCTTAAATATTTATGTACTTCAAGGTAATTTCATGTTAGTAGTCTAAAAATGTCCAAATTTGGAATACTAAAAACCAGCAGAGAATGCATTTTAATCTGATCATGATAGTCAGATATGGATGTCTCTGTAATATTCAACTATAAATAGAAAGTAGTCTCTCTGTTGATGTGATTAAGGTTTTCAGTGCATCATTTTATATGCCGATAGCGATGCTTTAAGGTCATCTGAAAAAAAAAAATTATTAAAACCACAGGAATTAACTAAACTGATACATTTGTAAGCTTATATTTTAAGTTCCCATTATAAAACCACATCCTAAAGCAAGTTCTATCCCACTGTACTCAAACTACACCATACTTTATTAAGCTTGTTGAACAGAAAAGGTGAAAGAATAAAACTCCCTAGTGTCCTGTGCAAAAGAGGTGAAGGCAGAAGAACAGGTAGTCAAGACAGACTTGTTGGGCTGCTTTGAGAAGGGAGAAAGAAGTCATTCACAAGTCCATTTAAATACAGGAGTCCACAACCGCACCAGTGAAGTCTAATGCTGGATGGAATTGAAGCTGTAGAGAAATGCACATGCATCTGTGCATCTGAATCAACCGTCAGAAGAAATCATTGAGCTGGCAGAGTCAAAATCGTTTGTACCAAAATGCAGCTGAAAAGCGTGAATGAATCTCTTTGGTACTGCCGGGCGCCCGATCGGGACAAAGCTCTCTGCAGAAGTGCAGGTGCCCATCCTCTTCCTTTAGATTAGGATGACTCTGCTTTGACCTCTCTGCTCTCCTTTTTGTCACCGTGCCGACTGTCTGTGGGTCTCAGAGAGCTGCAAATAACAGTGTTCAGTCTATGCTTAGCCAGAAGGTTCAACTGTACCTGCGTCATTCCTGACCGATGGTTGTCTGATCTAATCTTTGGTGTGCGGGAGGTTTCTTAGCATTTCTCCATAACCAGTTCCAGTATTTGACTTTCACTGCCTTTAGGCAGTTCACACGAATATTTAACTGAAGTTTCTCTTGCAGCAATGAATGACAATTATATCTTGGTCCACTCAGTAGGCAATGAGGTATTGTCTTCCTTTCTGCTGTTGTGTTCTTTGGACTTAGATGGTGCTATTTTTTCCTGCAATTTTCTCAGACTAAGCAACTGTGATTCCTTCAGCCTTTCCTTGTCCTTTTGTAGACATTTGTTATTGCAGCCTTCTTATGGTCCTTCTGTAATTGGTCCACACCTTTACTGATGCACTGTGCCTAAAACCGCCTTCCCAGTGCTAAATACAGGAAGAGGATTATTTCATGTTGTACAAACCATGCTTCTGTTTACTCACCCCAATATGATGCTTGTCTTCTTCACATCATGATTTTTCTTCTTCCCTTATTGCTTGATTCTTATTCTGTATTTGTGCAATTGTTCCTCCTACTCAGAGACTTTCATTGACCTTGTTGAAATGCATTTTACTTGTCGGGATGTTTCTCCGATTTGTGAAGATTAATCTGAGTTCTTTTACTGACTTCCAACGTGCTTGTAGCTTTGCCCACTTTACTAACATTTGTAAAGTAACTAAATGTACTCTCTGTTCTTATCTAGGTTATTATTAAATCTAGCTGTAGCCAGCCTTGGATATTCCTTAGCAAATCATATATTACATGCCTTTCTAATATGCTAGGTAATAATCAAAGCTACCACTGATATGCAAGCGCATCTTGTGTTTTGCGTTTTTAGTACAGCATTTTTGCAAGGGGTCCAGGAATATTTTATTTATACTTTTACCAATAATTTTGTCTGGTGTCCAGTGGTATCTGAAAGGATGGATTAATGAGTTTCTAGAGGGATGTGTTTTAGACTACACGGGGTTATAAAGTATTTACCTAATCTGTTTGAACCTTGCAGGATGAAATTAGATCTTCCATGTTTTATGAAGAGATAGATAACCCACTCATCTAGGCTTTACTCTCGCATAAAGAAAAACTGGATAAAATCATGCTTTTTACGTCTGAATCCCTGGATATTTAGCGTGTGGATACTAAAGAGGATATCCACATCATTTGATTCAGGCTGCTTTATACATCTCTAAACCATGCCTTCTATCTGTTGCTCATTCCCCCTTGTGTTGGAGTCAACAGTTATGACCCTACCAATGTCGGTAAGACAATAACTCTGTATTATGAAGACTATGGATAGCAAGCTTATTTTAATATACCATTTCATGACCTCAGCTTTTAATTTTTTAAAAATATAAATACCTAATACAAAAACGTTATTTTTACATTAACATTTTAATGAGTCTTACGTTGATTTTGCACAGTATATAATTATTATTAAAAATAATCAGAAATCTTGCATATTTAATATTTATCATTGTTTTCTTCACGCTCAAGAAAGAAGTTACCTTTTTTCCAGACCCATTTCTGATGTTTTAAAGTTTCTTAAAGTAAGGTTGGCCTTGGGAAGTATCTGGCCATAAATAAATCACAGTTTTTTGGGCCAAAATCATCCCGGTTGTGGACTGAACACCAATTCAGACTGAAAGGGAATAGATATTTTAGTAGAGGCTATAAGATTTTGTCCTGCTGCTGCTTTTTGAGCAGGACTTCAGGCTGAGATGATATAGCAAAAAACATCTCTAGTGCAGCCTTTCCATTAAAAAGTCCTTTGCAAGAAGCATAGTGGGCACCTTGTGCCAAAGGGCGTCATTTTAGGAAGAACGTTTCCAAAGTTTTCCCACCAGTGTGTAAAAATTAAAAGTAACTACAGGAATATTTATGTGAATAAGACTGTAACAAATAACCAGATCTCTGTTATTTATGTTGGTACAGAAAATAAGGAAAAATTGATCTAAAACCCTATGCAATTTTTTATATTTATTTTAATACATTTTATCCATACATTTCAGAACAGAGTTCTCTCAGTATGGAAGAGAATAAGCCCTTTAGTGCACGAGACAGATTTGCTAATACAATTATTAATTAACCTTAAGGTGCTGGGGAGAGTTTAAGAAAAGCAAAAGCAAAGGAGAGCTTTCAGTTTTTATTTGAACGTACAAAAACCATTCAAAATGTAGCATCAGTGGACTCTCTTTGCACCTTCCACGAGTACACTACAATGTACGATACGCAGCTTGCTCTGCATTAGTTTTCTTCTGCAGGTTTACTTGATTAACAAAAAAGAGCTAGAATTAGCGTTTTAGATTCAGTTGCTCTTTCTGCAACTATACTATGCCATGACTGCTTGACATTTTTATTTTATTCATAGTGCCTTGAGAAGATAGATTAATTTGGGGATGTATGCAGAGCTATTCATCCTATCAGATTGTATTATCGGTTTGATCCCAGTAGGTAACTGAAAATTGATACCACAACAGAGCACAGGCATCGAGTAGTTAATATTTGGTTTCAGTGATGACTGGTAGGTGGTGTCCATGTCTTTCAAAGCCATGCCAGTTGCCACTTTTCTGAGTGGAAAGAGAAAGGAGACTGAATTCCTCTGCTCTTTTAGAGTCCTTCCGCTGGATCGAGGCCAAGGGCAGCGGGCGGCAGTGCTGCGTTGCGCTGTGATTTTTAATGGAAATGCAGAGGACTCTTATTGCTCAGAATCATCAATTCTTTGCTAAGTTCTTCCTTTAATTCCTCTTCAGTTCTTCAATTCTTTGTAAATTCTTCCTTTGCTAGGTAAGAGTAGGAATCACTTTGAACCAGTTCACATTGGAAAATACAATATGACAGTTTGGGAGCCAGTGAACGCCTCTGCCGTGTGTCCCCTTTAAGGACTGGGCACCAGAGATGCTCTTAGCTTACTAAATTGTTTAAATTGAAATACTAAAGGAATATTTATGTTTTTCTAAAGTATTTAGCATCATAGCTTTTTTGTTTGTTTGTTCATATTCGTGGTGTGGTAAGGAGGCGTCTTGCATAATCATGGATCCAAACTTGACTGCAGTAGATCCTGTCCAAATGAATAACAAAAAAAGAACATAATACATGAGCAGGAGATACCTAAAGAAACATAAGATAATGCCAGTCATTGTAATGATGAAACCCCTCCCATCGGGAACAGCTGCCGTCTCCCACCTAGGGGTTGGCTTTCTCCTTTGGGCTCCCCCCCAAAAAAGGCAATACATATTTTGTGGTGTAAACAGGTATCATATAGATCAAAAGCTTTCCAGAAATCAACAAATATTGAGCTCTGAGAGCAACACTTTTGATGATCAGCACTTCGGCCAGAGGTGGCCAATTTTGTTGTTAAAAATGAAAAGCTGCACGTTCTCACAGAAACGTATTATTGCTAAACCCCAGCATTTACAAAGTTCTACATAGCATATCTAAGATCAGGAGCTATGGTAGATCACAGACTTAAGGTGTAATAAGTATTCCCTTTGGTTTTGAGACTCAGTAATATTTTAAACTTTTTTCAGTAGATTTTTAAAGCTGTTATTTTTTCATAATTGCCTTCTAGGAGCTTTTTTTTAAAGTAATATTAAATAAATTGCATTTTGTGATAAAATTACAAAAAAGTTATGCCAGGAGTTGTATTTTAATATAACGTATCACGTATTAGCTGGTAGGGAACGATAACATTCTTCTCTGGGAAACTAACACGATAATGTGCTACAAACATGATAACTCTTCGCATAGGTTATGCATGTGGAGGGACAACTGCTGTGCCGTGATCAGCAACCTCCCAAATTAACATCTTCATTTCACCAGAATAATTTTTCCTGTGTGCCGCTTTTAACTAAGGAGTGAACTATGTCTAAGAATTAATACCTGTTCAATCTACATTTAAAAAAAAGATAAGTTTGTAAATTGTTTAGGGTTTGTTTCTGTATTTGTCAAGCCGTGGTCAGTGTCCATGTTTATTCTGTAGCTTTAATAACTGTTGGTTTCATTGCTAGCGAGTCATGAAAGAAGTGAAGAAATTATGCTGTCTGCCAAAACTATTACTTTTCTTGATGATCTTTATTCTTGTAACTTTTGAGGTTTGTTTTTTTTTATAGTGGATTTTTTCTTCATAAAGTGCTTTTTTGCCTTTCTCATACTTCTCCCTCCTTGAATATTTTTGTAATTTAAAAATAAAAGGACTAGTATGGTGCCATTTGCCCTCCCTTTCTGGCAGCGTTCCTCTATTTCCACTTTTGGTTGGAGATCACAGTAATCCAGCGTGTTGTGGAAAACAGTTCTCCCCGGAGGGACATCTGGCTCTTTGATGCACTCCACAGGCAGTTCCCTTGGCAGCTCTGGAGATGCCACTGAAAGATCTGGCACACTTATGCTTAGATGAAAGTAAGAAAATCCCTTGTTAGTGATGTACAGAGTAAGATACTTCTATTGCACCAAATTGTTTTGGTCCTACTCATATACTTCTGACAGTAAATATTAGCATAGAGGAGATTTTGGGGGGTTTTTTTGCTGAATATGAATGTGGAAGAAAGTAAAAAGGTCTGCAAATACAGAATCAGTAAAGGCAGAAAAGGGAAAAAAATGCAAAATTAGTTAAATAGTTGCAAAATCTATTAAAAGGCATGAGAAAAACCCAACAGGGATCATGAATGAAACTTCAATTCCTACCCATCTAGTAAAATGAAAAGAAGTCACATGTTACAAGTAATTGCTGAGCGCTTACTACTGACCTGTTCGAAGAGCACATGTGTGAGTGAGTAATCGCTGGTGAACAGGAGTTACATGGTGTAGGCGTTGGAGATTGCTGCTCCTGTCTTTTTATTCAGTGTTGCATCGTTTGACTACCTTCACATTTTTGTTGGCTTTACTACATTTTAGTTCAACAGACAAGTGGAGTCTTACTTGGTTCCAAAGGGCAGGATCTGTTTTGGTGAATCATGTTAGTGAGAAGAGTTTCTCGTGTATATTCGCTCTGCTCTGAAGATACGCATTGGTAACTACCAGCTGGTCATTCATCCCCCATGAACATCCTCATCACAGCTGCCCATGCTATAATCTGGACATTTGTTTTTCAAAGTTGGAAGTGCTGGGAAGAAGAGTTGTTTCTCATTCCTCCCCCAAGAAAGACAAAGGCTGCCTGGTGGCAGCGGTGGCAAATCTGTGGCATTTGGGTCAGAATTGGCATGTGCTGTTCCTGTAACTGGTACATGAGCGCGCTGGCTGCTCTCCCTGCGAGCTGAGCAGATTGCAACAGCAGCAGAGGAAGGGAGGAGATTTGAAAGAGCCGGGCGGATGGCATCAGGGGCTTTAAGAAGTGGCCCCAAGAAAAAAAAAACCACCATGATGGGAGATGTTGGTATCTGGCATCTGTTACTCAACCAGGAAAGTATGCGTACCCTTACAACAGCCTGGTATGACATGCCATTTTCTGAAGCCAGGGAGTTGAAACCTGTTCCCAGCCTTGATTATAGAAGACCCTGAGGTATCATGTTCTGTAAGGTTCTATGTAGTCAGCCAGAAGTTCCACGTGTAAAAATTCATCTCCTGGAAGAAAATTATTTGGGAGATCTTCTAATGTACTGAAATACCTACTTCATTCAGAATTCTCCGCATACAAAATCCATACCTATAAAAGCATATTTTGAGACTGAGTTATGCGTTGATTAAATACAGAATTGATTAAACAAAAAACAACAAACCAAACCAAGACCTTTGACTAGTGCAACTAGTATTATAATAGTCTCTTAGTTTCGTTCCTTCGAGCAGTATTCTCTACAGCACTTTTTAATCTCCAGTTAAATATTTTGTTTTCAGATGAAGGCTTGAGTGCTTTTCTTCCGTGGTGTGTTGAAGACTGTTAAACAGTTTTAATACACACATTTCAGGAATTCAGTTCAATTGACCCCTGTCTTTATTACTTTCAGGAATGAAACCTTGAACACACTTAAGTCATTTTGCCATGAAAGGTCACCATTGACTTCTGTGAGGCCAAGATTTCACTTATGTATTCCCACCTTGAAAAGCAAAAATAAAAAAAACCATTATTTAGCTTAAGAGTTTATATGTCCAGACTTTATGGACAATTTATTTTATCTTTACCAGATGGTATGTCTCTATGTAACTATTTTTGGTATAGCAGTCCCTATTTGGCTTTTTTGACATTGTCTTTCTGTGGGATAGTTCTGAATTGCAAAAGACAGAGAATCAAGGAGGCAAGGAAAGGTATTTGCCAGGAACATTTATGGCTTTGAAATACTCACTGGTTACCCCTGCTCATTGCCTTCCATCCAGCTATGGCCATAGTTATACTACAAATTGTCTCTGAGAAGGGTTTTTTTTAATACTTCAGATGCCTTGAACAAGCCCAATGTTGTACTCATCAGGCTTATCAATTTTTAGCCATTTTATTAGATACAATATATATTGGTTAAAAAATTTACATTTTTGAATCTTTTCAGTATCTTTGAGAAGGAACGACTTGGAGCGCTTGACATTTTAATGCAGTTTGTCTTTTCAAATAGATTTGGCTTCTAATGCATGTGACAACAGGACTTTGCTCTTCAGTTAGAGCATACATTTCAGAGTAGTTGTTACCTAAAATATTATCATAAGGCATAAGAAAACACACGATTTAAGTTGCCTTTCATGAACATAATTAAGAATTAATAAGCCTGTACCAGTGGCTAGTCCTCAGAATTTCCACTGTTTTGCCTTTTGTGACCCGTGTTATTAAAAGTCCATTATTTTTACAGACTTTATTAAATTGGATCTTATTAAAGCATTCTATATTTGCATTTGGTCTTTCATAATTCATTATTATTATGACATTTACTTTTTACCATCAGATCTGAAAACATATCATAAGCTACCCTTTTCTCTTGAAAGAAATGCTAATTTCAAACAGTCCTCTAATGGAAGAGAAAAGCTTTATCAGTTTTTTCATTTATTCAAGATCGTGTTAAGAATACTAATGCTAGACTTCTGTATGCTAATATCCGACAGCTTTTTTTGGTCAAAAGCTTAGAATTATTGTTTTTAGACCACACTGCTAAGTATGTCACTGGCAGGGCACTAGTACAAAAGAAAATACAATTCTGAAGTACCACATTTTACTTCTATGACTGATAAAAACAATTTCTTGATCTTTCATTATTAAATTATGCTTTCATATGAAATTATACTATTTTTATACTTCGTCATGTTTACTAGATTATGGCTCTACTTAGTTTCTCTTTAGAAGTTTTTAGCAATTGATTTAGCATGATTATTTAGGGGGTGTTAGTTTTGAATTATAGCCTGCAGAATAGTGTAACAGGAAACGGAATTCTCCATCAACTAAATCACTATTTCAACCAGTTGTTAATTGTTTTAATTTAGACAATCTGGGATCTATCATATTTGTAAATATTCTCATAATTTAATCATTAAAAGGGAGAAAGAGCTCTAGAATTGAATGCAGAAGCCTAGATGTTAAACAGTAGATAACACTCACCTGAATTTAACATAATTTTTTTTTTTTTTTTAAAACTGACTTCAAAAACACCTCTACAATGTTAACTTTTTTTTCCCCACATAGATTCCTGACGATGTGCACTAGACACTTCGGGAGTGTTGTAGCCCAAACAATTCGAACTCAGAAGACAGACCAGTTTCCACTTTTCCTTATTATTATGGGAAAACGATCATCTAATGAAGTATTGAATGTAATACAAGGTACAGTTCTCGCTTTATATTAAAAGTGGTTCTTATGTGTGAGTATTGAAACTGTTAGAAGACATCTTTGCTAACTGTTTCTTTTTTAAGATGTTCAGAATATGAATTTATTTCACACAAGCAGCTTTCAGTTGTCATTGTATAGATAGCTACTATTCATAAATACTATTAACATAGTATTAGAGACTGAAGTTGCCATGACTGTAGTAGAATCATAGTTTAAGTTTTTCAGTTTTTTTGAAGCAGAAGCCAAATCTCCTGAATAAGGAGCTACACTTAGTTTTCCAAATCTATATCCATATAAAATTCCTGATTTCCAAAAGATTTTTCCTGCACTTCTTGTGCCGGAATGCATTTAGTTCTCTGTGTGTAGTTCCTTGTTAACATGTGGACTCCTGTTGCATGTAGTGGGCTAATGTATTTGAACATGAGTTGCTTTTTCAGACCTGCCTGCAGCGCTGAGACCCCAAATCAGATCAAAATTTTAAGTTGCTAATATAATCTCACATAAATGAAGTTTTCTGGCTTACATGAGCAGTTCTTTCTGGTATAACCATTCCTCTGATTTCACTGACAGCAAGATGACTTAGATGTAGAGTGATGCCCTTTTACTGCTGTTCTCAGTAACTCTTCAAATTAAAATACATCAAAGAATGGCTGCCTCTTATTTCTTCTGCTTTCTCCACAAGCTTGCCTTCATGACACTGTGTCCTCATTTATTTATTGCTTATATCTAGCGATCTTTATTCTAATCTCCTTATTTTCCTGAGGAAATTCAGCCTCAGGAAATACTGCCTTTTGCAGACAGCATTACTGTTTCTTTCTGCATATGGGATTAATAATTTTCTTGAGGAATCTGCAGTTTGTGAATTTTGTGTGGATTTTGTCTCCTTAGTGCAAGGTACGGCACACCACTAATTCATGGTACTTCTGTCACTTAGAAAACTTATTTCATACAAATAACCTTATAAATAGATTTTCTTGTTTTTATAACTCTGCAGCATAGTTCAGCACGTGTATAACTTTAAGCACCTGTGTTATCCCACTGAAGCCAGTGGTGCTTACTGGCTTAAATTACTTAAGTGTTTTAGCAACTTGGTGACTCAAAGCCATAATATAATGCAGCTTTATATTATAAAATAATCCAAATTATTTCACTGCATTCATTAAGTTTTAATGATTTTTCAGGTTTTCTGCAAACAATCTTTTGAACTAAACTAAACTAAACTGATCATCTATTGCAGCCTTACTTAAATTTATCTTTTAGCAAAAATCAAACGTGCTGTGCATGTTATTTTCCCATGAATTGGGACATTGGTATCTTTTAACACTATGCCCCCAAATGAATGGTAGTCTCTGAAGTCATGTGTGTTGTACCATGCGGGATAACATTTTCTGCTAAGGTAGCAAATGCTAGAAATAGGAACAATGAGGGCTTTCCAGGGCTGGGTGAGAAGGCATGTTTACAGAAGAGATTCAACAATATAGAAACTTAAGTCCCAGTGGTGTTTATTGAAATGCAGACTAAGTTTGCTTTCGATTTTTATTTTTTCCTGGGGTTGGAAACTATGGGGACAGTTTTGTTTTCTTTAGTGGTACTATGGCTTCTGGTTAGTTTACTCCTTTTAAAATTTTGACCAGCATCACCAATATAAATCTAGCTCTTGTTGGTATTGTTCTGTGAATGTCCAAAGACTGTTGAAGTTGGCAGGTGTTAAGAGTTTATAGTTTTAGACCATTTCTCATGGTCTAAGACCTTTTAACTACTATGACAAGTGGCTCTAATGGGTAGTCCAGTCTTCAGTTTAAGAAGAGAAAACAAAGACTGAGTGCATCTTGGTAGGAAGTTAAGCTAATCTTTCAGTCTTACTGAAGACTGGGGGCACGCTGGTAGAAAAATGCGAGGAGGTATCTGTTTTCCTATGCGTGTGCTGTATTTCTTGGTACATACACAGATGACTGACTTTTCCACTATTATTAGCTTTACAAGTTTTATCAGAAGTAAATACACTGAAGAGAATATATTATAATATTTGAAGTTTTACTACTAGTTATACCTGAATAAAAATATGGGTGCACATATCCATTTGATCACTGTATTCTGGTTTTTGTCTGGTTTTTTTTAAACCAATCCATGTGGATGCTGCTGCCAACATCCTACCTTTTGTTACCAGACTAAGCAGTTGCTTCAGTTTCCCCGATTATACCTGGGAATTCTAAAACTTTCAGATTTTACAAATCAATTTCATGTCAAGGAACCCCAGATATAGGAGAGGTTATAAACCTTTCCTCTAACATCAGTGATTAAAAGAAAAAATAGAATTATTCCATGCAAGCACAAACCACCTAAAATTTTAGCCTATGATCAACGTTTGTTTGTAAAAACAATTTTGAATTTTCAATAAAAAGGCAAACTAAAGGCATTCTGTTGAGATATTTGCATTTTCTACTTTATTTGCATTTTCTACTCCTGTTTTTTAAGTCTGGCTATTTCTTATTGATTAATTCTAAAAAGACTTCTTTTTTGTTTAATAACTTTAATGATACGAAGTTCAGCTATCTTCCTTTTTTGCTAGGTAACACAACAGTGGATGAGCTAATGATGAGGCTGATGGCTGCAATGGAGATCTTCAGTGCCCAGCAGCAGGAAGACATAAAGGATGAGGTGAGCGTTGAAAGTTACTGCAGACGCCTACTGGCTTCTACAAATCACTGGGGATGCAAAATTAACCAGATGTTTCTTTAGCCAATGAAGTTGGGTATGATGTGTTTTAGTGTCTCTTCCATCATCAGAGATTAAAAATTTTAAGTCTCCTTTGTGTATTTATTTGGGTCTTTCAAAAAAACTCCTCCTTACTGGTTTACTGTAATTTTCAGTTTGTTTCCTTTTTCTGAACAGTAGTCATGAGTAACCGTTTACAATTGCAGTGGTATTATAGAGCTTAATATGCTCATGCAAGGAAACGACAATCAGGTTTTTTCCCAATGACCAGCTTCAAGTCATAGGTAAAAACCAAAAATAAATTAGACTGATATATTTTAAATGTATACGTTTAAAAGGGGATTGAAAAGCAACCTTAACCAGAACTATACCAGTACTGAATCACCATTCAGAACAACGCAGAATGGGTAAGTGATGACAAGACTTTTTGAAAACAGTGTTTCAATTACATGGAAGTAGACACAGTGAGGTATACAGTTGAGAGATGTTTATCTGTTACCCTATAAATTGAGAGTGGCATTTTGAAGTAATGAAGTACTTAGTTAGGTATTTATAATAATAGGTGTGTTGCCATTCAAGATTATTCTTACCCTGTTGTGTAGACATTGATTGACAATAATTCACTAAACACATTCTTCACATTTAAATCTTGTATCTCATTAGTACGAGATTTACCAATTATGGTTATAATAATATGAAGGCATGGTATCTGCACAATATCTGTAGTTCATTTTTTCTTCTTTATTTATGCTATCTGTAATTCATTGGTAAAGAAATTGACTTTAATTTTGTTAATACTGAACACAAATTTTAATATGAGGATTACAACAAAAATCCAAGGCACAATATAATTTAATTTTTTATTGCATTTTAACAGGAATATGTCGGGTGTGGGTTTTTTAAATGCTTTAATAAGAAGGTAAAATTCACATCACAGATGAGTTCCAAGAAAGGTTCAGAACTGGAAACTATACAAGCTGATAGAAATGAAGAAAACAGAAGGAAAGAAAAGCATATAAGGGCAGAGAGATAAGAGCAAATAAGGGATAGGAGAAGGAACTAGAAGTAGGAGTGATAGAGAGTGGAATAGAGGGAGGAACAGGAGACCAGACCAGTTGTCCAGAGCAGGGGAGATCAGTATTCAGGAGAGAAGAAGGTGGGGGCAGGTCAGATAGTGATAAACCTGTCCTAGGAGGATAAAACCAGGTGGGTTTGCAACTGAGAAAAACCTGAGTGTAAGGGAGACAAAGCTTAAAGAAAGAGAAGACTCGGTAGCCTTGAGGCCATGATCGCAGAACCGGGAACTGGCTTCTGCACCCTGAGTCCTTCCCTGGATGGCCAAGAACAGTGACAGTCCAGTAATGTATGTCCCCACACGGTGATATGGATGTCTCCTGACTTCTTACTCTAGGTGCTCTACTTACTCTCAGTGTGTAGAGAGAATGGAAAATTAATTTTTATACATTCCTCTAAAATCTACCTTTGTCCAAGTCTTCTGTAGTCTCTTCTCACATTTCCTTTTGTTTTTCTGTCACTGAGAGCACCAGTGACATTTCTTCCCCAACGGGAGTTTTTTCTAACACACTTTGACATTCAGAAAACTAATAGAAAATTTCATAAACTTTGGGGGCAGGTTTCCAGATGCTATGGGTTCTATACACAAATAGGATATTTACTTACACCTTGGCTCCACTTGTTACAAGCACACTGAAAAGGTGATCTCAGGCACTTTCACCTTTGAAGCAGGAAGTTTAAAAACAAAAAAATAACCTCGCTTTATGAAATTACTATTCCAGAGAGGGAGTATTTGACAAGCAGTCTGTACTCAATAGAGGGCTTTAACCTGAAAAAAAAATATTGTCTTTTTGTGGTTTGCTACATAACATGTAGCTTTCTTATAAGTCTTGTACTTGACAACTTCAAGTGTTCAAACATCAACACCTTTTCTTTTTTAAGATCTTATTGCAGTTGGTGCAATTTTTTCCCAAATACTACAATAGCAAACAGGATACAGAGTCCGGTTTCTGTTACTGTTTCCTTAATAGCACAATAAGTCATCATAAAACCACAAGAAGATAAGCAGAAAATTCTTCTGTGTTTTAAAAAGAGAAGTCATCTATATAGCTTTGCTGTAAACAGAAGTGTGTGTGAGAGAGAAACAGAACTGGAAACACTTGTAAATAACAGCATGAAATAATTAATGAGTCAGTTTATGCAGCTGAACTTCTCCACTTTGGATTTTTAACTTGCATGCACATGAAAGCTTCCAACACAGCTACTGCATAATTCTGTTCAGCACAGCATGTTTTGCAGTGCCCTCTGATGGTTATTTCAGTACAGGATGACTATTACCACTGCCAGCTAATGGTACAGGTGTTCGCCGTGGTGCTGGCTGTAGCTGTTCAGGCATTGCTTTACAGTCAGCTCCCCGACACTGGTCATCGACTGATGGAGTAGGCAGGATGCTCAGAACAGCATCACTGACTTGCCTCACCTGAGCAAAGTGAGTCACTTCATTAGCTGGTGGTAATAGTATGGTTACCTAAATCCTGTGGTTTTGCATCCATGTGTTAGTAAAATTTACTGGTGTAGCCTCATAAAATTTTAATCAGGCAAATTTGGGGCATATTTCTATAATGTCAAGTGCTAAAATACTGTCATTTAACCAGCAATTGGATTTAAATTTTAGATTTGTATATTGTGTTTGATTAAGCTTTTTCTTACATAATCTCCAAAGTAGTACCTTAAAAACATTGAGAGGCATATGTGTACTCATAGTAATCCAACGTACCTGGCTTGAGGTATGGCGGTGTGTAATTTAGGCACCCATTTTCTCTCCCAGGCTTTCTTAAAGGGAGATCAATCTGCCGTCCCATTCTTCTCCCTGCCCCTCCAAAGCTTCTGGGTCAATCATGAACCATTGGGCCTGTTGCCTGCTGCCTGTCAGCTGTGTGGACCAGATGACACTTTGGAAACCTCCTGCCTCTTTTGGACCGCACTGTTGAAGTGCCATTATATATACGCGGTCTGGCTGTTGTGCTGTCTGTTTTTATAAGTTTGCTATTTAAATTGCCATAGTAACAAGCCACAAATAATAAAATATGATCAGCAGCATACTGGCGTGCTCATGTGGCACTTCTGATAAGAAGCGGCCAATGGATAATTAAATGGTGGGTTCAGTGGCATCAACAGCAGCAAGGCCAGTTGGCCAGGAGGCAGTCCCACCCTTGTCAGTCTAAGGTCTGAAGTCCAACCTCAGGCTGTGTATGCAGAATTACTCTGAGGTTTCTGATGGTTTCATACATATTTCCTTTTCTAACCATGTTTGCTCCTCTGGCCCACGCGATCAACTACATGTTGATACCTCAGCTACTGTTCAGGCAGTGGGGTTGGGGATTTTTGCAAAGAGGAAATAAACGCCACTAAGGAGTTTCTCCTGTAAGCGGAGGAGGGTGTCTCAGAGCAGGGACAACCGCCCTCTGCCACGGCTGATCAAGGTGTGAACTGAGAATTTTCGGGGACTGACTTTGAAAAGAGTGCGTAGTATCAGTTCCTCTTAAGTGTCAGTGCCTGGTGCTGGACTTAGGAAAACAAATAATAACTGTAAAATATTGTACGCCCTGGAATGTCCATTTTTAAACACCCTGTTAGCTTGTTTGCTTTAATTGGATAGTTGAATAATCATCTCAGCGTGGCGTGATGGGCCCAAATAGATCCGAGTTAGTTCCTTTGTGAGATTAATGTGAAGAGATACGTGATTAAATCCTGGCATTACAGTGCAACACACCTGTTCTGGGCCGATCCTGAACATTTTTTCTCCATTGCCTGAGGAGGAGGCTTCTCAAAGGATTACAGTAACACTTTTTGACAAGCTTATACAGGGTGGAGTTTCCATGTAATGACAGGGCTTATTTGATGATGTCTCAGTAATGCATTCTTTTTATTTTTGCTGTCAACATTTATTACTGTAGAAGCATTGACTGTTACACAGCTGGTCCAACTTGTCCACATTTAAGTAACAGTAGGTCTCTCGTCGTGTTTATTTTTGTCGTTACGCAACACTAGCACTCCTGCTCTCGCATTAGACTTCAAGGTGGAATTGTAATACCCACAGTTGCTCCAAAAACCTTCTTATTTTTACAAATACCAATTAAAACCTTCAATTCACTTTAAACTATGTCTGCTGACACACTTTTCTTTAGTGTAAAAGAGAGATACTTAAGAATTTTTAAACTGGAAAAACTGTTGTAAACAGACTGACTGAAGATAAGCTGTAGAAAAATGTAGACCTGGAGAGTCACCATCTTTGCTCTCTGATCTTAGGTGACATCTCTTCTTCCTAGATACTGCTACAGTGTGAGGAAAATGTAGGTCCTTCCTGACCAATATCTGGATGGGGATTTAAAAAATATGTAAAAGAAAACAAAAACTCCAAAATAGCAACATAAATTCACCTTCCTTTCCCTGCCACAGCTCTTTGTAAAAGTATGCTTGCGTGTGCATCCCAGCCCTCTCTAGTGTTAGATGGGGCTTTACCAGCCAAATGTTATTTTAATAACTTTGCAGTTAGAAGCCTGGTATCACCATGTCTTCCTCCTCTTCTGCCTCGCTGCTGTCAAATGTGAGGGATTTCCTTCTTTTTTTTTTTTTGATACGGTAATTCAACAGTTTTAGCTTCCACACCTTTTCTCTTTCTTCTTCCAAAGATATATCTCACAGCCACAAAGGAAGCTAAAGAGGATCAGTCCTAGTGCATTTTCTCCCAATCTGTGGTCTGTTCGTCTTCTCCTCCTTCAGATCGGTTGCTTTTCTCCACTCCTTACCTGCAGTTGTGTTCTCCAGTTGGAGGGTGGCCTAAGTGCTTCCATCAGCTGTGCAGGAGAGCCCTGCAATTTCTCTTTAGGCACTGAAGCTCACACTAAAATCAGTAGAAATTAGGCATCTGAATACCTTTGATAATCTGTGTTCCATCTAACACTGTCATGTGTATCATGGTATGTAGTATTTGCACAACAGGAGGTTATGAGAATAAATACATGAAATTCATTAAATTCCAAAGCGCAAAAGCATTATGGTGATGACAGCCATCTAGCGAAGATTGTGATTTAACCCCTCAAAAAATCCAATTAGCACATTTACTAATTATTACTAGTTATAACTAATTAAACTACAGTAATCAAAATTTATTTCATTAAATTTTCCTATTTTGTATTTGTAATATGATAGCACCCCAAACGATCGGTTTCCCATTGTGCACGTCACTGCACTGACACACAGCAGAGGCGAGTGCCGCCTTCGAGAGTTTACGGCCCATTTTGAGCTTTGACAACATGCAAGGTAACGACAGAGGAAAGGAAGAAGATAAAATGAAACTATCTTTAGTTCAGGTGGCTTTTCGGCTATACATGTTGATGGCTTCAGTCACTGAATATTAGCTTAGTTTCTCTTAATAAACAGCAGCTTTCCCTGCTATACAGCCCGGGTGGGTAGATGTTGTAGCAGGACTGGCTGGCTTGTTTCCCGTGGAAAGTCACTGCAGGACTGCTGCTTAAAGGCTTTGGGTTTGTTTTTTTTCTTGTCACTTGAAGTAATTCCCAAAAATCAACATCTAGAACTGGGCTTTCAGCCTTCGATACAGACAGGCAGGGTCCTCCAGCGGTTCTGCGTTGTTCTGCCCCCTCGTCCTGCCCCGTCCTGCCTCCCCACCTGAGGTTCTGCCACCGCAAAAACGTTCAGTTGGTTTGTCTTCATCATTCTCATATGCATAACACATTCTGTGTACACTTTTCCTTCTATATATTCCCCATCATGTATATTTAAGTTATACAATGTGCAAGTCTGTCATCTTAGTGAGTCAACCTTTATTGCACTAGTTTGTTTGGACGAAGGGGTGTTTCTCTTTAACGCTCCCATGAATAGCCTTGAGCACTTGCAGATTTTAATTTCAGGAGTGGTTCAGTGAAATGAACTGTCTTTCAGATAAGCATTCAGCGTTTGTAAACACACTCTCTTTTTTTGTCTTTCTTGTAACAGCCATTTACTCACTGATGCTCTGAGAAATGTCTTCTGCTCATGGTTATCTTCTCAAGTTCTGTCTCATCTGGTTTTACTTCACAGTAAAACTGATCCCAAAGGCAATGGAGAATAAAGTATAACACATCTCCCTGAGACAAATCAGGTGCAAAGCTGATTCCTGGGGTTAAATCATTAAATCCTACCGTCGGAAACAACAACGATAAATTTTAAAAAATCCCAGAAGGGCCAATGCTGACTTTTACAGCAAAATAACCCATCCAAAAAGCCAAATATATTGTGTATTTTTTTCCCTGTGTAATCTGCAGGAAAAGGGGGCATTGCTGTCCTAAATGCAATCAGGAATCCCCCATTTCCATCATCTTGCATCTGAAAATGCCTGCTATCAGGTGCTTCAGGGGTAATGTCAAGAAAGGGTTTAGGGAATAATTATTGGAGAGAGTTATCCTAAATTTCTTCTTAACCTTACCTGCAAGTTTTTCTTAGTCTTGTAGCTCTGGCTATTACTCAAGAGGTTTTATCTGGTCCATTGTAACTATCTCATGAATATAAGTGTTTACTATTTTTGTTATGACTTTGTAATATGCATAAGATAGCAAAGAAAATTCATAGCTGAAGAACATATTCTGTGGATAAATGCAATTTTTTTTGAAGTATCAACTTTCATTGAATGAATGTCCCCCCTATTTTTGCATTGTCAAAATGGGAAAGCAGAGATCTGTGACTTTTTCCCTTTAAGGAGCAGAGGAGAGTTGTCTCCTCATGTCATGCCCAAAACCCCTGGGATGTGGATGGTTACATTCACACCAGCCTTTGGTTGCTGCTGTGGAATTCAGAAATGCTGAGTGTAACCCTTGTTTCTGATGAAGGCTTTTTAAGTTACCTGCGATAAGCCGGTGTCTGTTCACACCTTGGTTTCTTGAAAAAGGAAGATGGCAATTTTACCTTCATTGCAAAAGTATTGTGGAGATGCATTTATTGACGTTCAGTCGATGCTGCAATTTATGTAGGGTTTAACAGGAAAGCTGTCAGCTACCTCAGATTTTGCTAATGGATAATACTTACGACATTTTTTAAATTAATTATTAGTGGTATGACTATTCTTTTTTTCTGCATGTGTTCTTTCTTAGTGCAATGACAGATTCTCTGCAAACATTTTCTTCTGCTTTTTCTGTCACCATTATGAATTTTCTTTTGTTGCTTTTGGTAAACTTGAGTCATCCTCATACTTTGTATGGTTTCTCTGGAGGAAGGGATGACTAACATAACAAACTGCATTACAAAAAGGAGTATCTAATGTTTAAAATTTGTCTAAGGTGTAACTCTGAACCAGAGAATATTATAATTTTGCCATAATCTCCATAGAAGAGGTGGTTCCTGTAGAGTGTGAGCAGTATTAACAAAACGCAGGAGTAGGTACAAAGAGACATTTCATAGGATTACATCTGCTTCTTACCTAAAGAAATCTGGATTCCAGATTTGTTTTTAAGCTCTGTTTCAGTAAGAACAGTATTGTTTCAATGCGGTGTAATGTTCGGTGGCATGGTCATTTACTTTTAGATGTGGCTCACACATTTCTGTGAGGACCAGGCAATCATGCGTAGTAATTCTTCACATTCCTGACATCTTTTTCATAATCCACTTTTAGGACGATGATAATTGTGATGAGTAGGGAGGAAATAAATCTTTTTTTTTTTAAATGCCTGGAATTCATGTTTAGATTCTTGTTGTAGAATCTATAGTGTCAGTGTTTTTTGCAGTTATCATCCAGATTATATAAATTAAACCAATTTCAAAAATTCTTCAGTAAATCTCTCTGTAGATAAATGAATCCTGTGCTCATCACAAGTAACTTCTAATAACTTCCTTGAGTTTTCTAGACAGTTTGTAAAATGTAAAATAAAAGCCAGTACTCAATTTCTTATAACTCTGATTAGTATATATTTTTGGAGTGAGTTCTTAACAATTTTTATAAATGTTTAAATTTTTATTTTTTGAGGGTTGGTTTTGGTTTGGGTTTGTTTGGGTTGTTTTTGGTAAACTAAAGTAACTATATGTTAATTGCTAGCTATCTTTGATGAAGAAAAGAGCCTGTAGTTGCAATTGTTGCATCTGACCTTTCAGTTTTCTCTTGGGCATTACTGGACTTGTGTGACCTTGGAAATTCAGTTAGTGTGTGATATGTGAAGTTGCAAAACATGAAAGTTAAATAGGTTCTCTCTGAAATAATTATTAATTTTTTTTTTTTTAATGCTTGTCCTCTCGCAGATTGCCTGACGTCATCTTCTTTTAGTAGGTTGGTTTGGGAAGATAGTTTTAAGATATAAATTTATGGTATGCATATGGAAAGTCTCAGTATAGATAGTACAAATCTTTTTCCTTTACTGTTACATTCCGTCTGTGAGAAGAGTTGGGAAAACCTCTGTGTATTCAAGAAGCTTTCCTCATTTTTCGATAACATAAAAATTGGAGCTGTTCAATTATTTCAACATCCTCTCTTCTCAGAAATGGAATATTAATGTAGGGTGGTTTCTGCTATCAGGTTTGAGTTAATTTTTGAAGGTATTCCATGAACATAGCACATAAAAGCTCATCAAGGTCCAGAGAAGCCAGGAGGGGAATGGGTTATTTGGTGGTTATTGTCCTTTTTACATTTTTGCAAGAATTACTCATCTCTTAGCTTTGAACAAAGTGATGGTTTCTCTATCTTCTGTGAATGAAATTTGGGACACACTGATTGTAGAATAATCTTGGGTCCTGTTTCTATAAGGAAGAAGAGTTTCCTCTAAAAAGATCTTGTTACTTTCCAACTGGAGGTTGTATACCTTTTCCTGCAATTTGTCCTTTCCTCTTGTGGTCGCATGCTACTTTAGAGCTTTTTAACCACTAATACGTTAGAGTTTTGTTTGAGGAACATCTTGGCATGTTTGCATGACATCATAGTAACAGCTAACTTATGCTCCTCCCATTTAGAATTGAGTTTTTGCCAAGTAATGGAAGTTTTGGAGAGAAAATTGATCACTTTGCAAAATGATGCCTTTATGTGGAATAAACCTTGCAGATGAATGAAAAAATTAACATAATTCTTCAGAAAGAAGAAGAATTACCTTTTTTTCTTCAAAAAGCAGTAGGTGGTTGTCCTGGTTTCGGCTGGAATAGGATTAATTTTCTTCCTAATGCTGTGTTTTGGATTTAGTATGAGGAGAATGGTGATAACACACTGATGTTTTCAGTTGTCGCTAAGTGCCCTCCTAGTCCAAGGACAGCTCCCATGCCTACTGACTGAGCTAGGTACACAAGATGGGAGGGAACATAATCAGGACAGCCAGCCCAGCTGGCCAATGGGGTATTCCATACCATGTGACGTCATGCTCAGTATATGAATGGTAGGCGTGATCCAGGAAGTACCGATCGCTACCTGGTTATCGGTCAGCGCGGGTGGTGAGCAATTGCATTGTGCATCACTCATTTTGTATATTCTATCATTATCATTATTATTTTCCCTTTTCTGTTCTATTAAACTGTCTTTATCCCAACCCACGAGTTTTTCTCACTCTCACCCTTCCGATTCTCTCCCCGCCCCACTGCGGGGTTGGGGGGGCAGTGAGGCGTGGTGTTTGGCTGCCTGCCAGGTTAAACCACGACAGTGGTAGACTTTAATTTCTGTGCAATACAGGGGACAGATTACCCCAGTGCAAGTGCTGTGTTACCAGTAACTACAGGTGACTGTGCTGAGCCCACCAGCAGTCTCACAGCTAAACCTTATTGATTTTTGTAGGGACCAGTGCAGCCTCTGCAGGGCTCTGGGAGGATTATAAGATGTAAGAGGAGTAAGTGCAGGGGAGCAGCCGCTGTCTCTGGCTCCAGAGGCAGAGTCTGAAGCTATTGATTGTACACTTTGGTTTATCAGACATCACCCCAGTGCAGTTATTCCAGCTTTCCGGGATATCCACTTCTTGATCCTCCACCGTATGGATGATGCCTCACTTTGTCATTCGTGTATTTTTAGTAAACCCTTATTTTTTTATGCTGTGATCGTTAATAAGATACTTTGCTAGGTTTGCTGGTTTGAAGTTGGCATGCTAACTCATGTTTTTTGCCTGCCTGCATCTGTGTGTTTGAGACACTTCAGAGCAGGACTTGCTACTTTCCCATCTTTGTATAACATTCAGGACAATGTGAACAGAGGCCTCTGGATGATGTTTAATAGTCATGACCCTGGATGGATCCTACTGAGGGTGTTTTTACCAAGGAAGGACCTGGGAGCAGGCCTTCTCTCGCAGGACAAGCCATTAACTGCTGTCAGTCTGAGCGGAGAGTGAATTAAAATCCAGCCTCATCCTTTAAACCTCGCTCTGTCCTTCCCTATTACAAGACCATCCAAATTGTTGGCTGCAGGAGCGAGATCCGTGCGAGATCCTCCTGGCACCAGCCCACACGGGCCCCTCCTGCGACCCCTCCCAGTCTGGCTGGCGCGGGCGGGGGCTGCACCGGCCATGGCCGTGATAAAAATGGCAGGGCAAAGAGCCTTGCTGCCAGATCCAGCCCTCGGGCTGGGGCTTGGACATGCCAATCCATTACATGGTAATTGAAACATAGCTTTAGGTAAGTCATAATTTTTAAAGCTAAGGTCGCCCTTGAGGCATTTCTGAAATCATTTCTCCTAGCAGTAGTTAGATGAGTAAGGCAGTCAAATATTTTGAAGTCACTGAGGTTAAAAAGTGCTGGTGAACATAAAGGTGTATATCATATTGGTCCACTGATATTTTTTGTTTGCTGATATTTTTTCTTTTCTTTTCTTTTCTTTTCTTTCTTTTTTTTTTTTTCTTTAGGATGAACGTGAAGCCAGAGAAAATGTGAAAAGAGAGCAGGATGAAGCGTACCGCATATCACTGGAGGCTGACAGAGCAAAGGTGTGTGCAGGGTGAAGGGATCGCATGAATGTCGGGATGATGTCTCCATAGTTGGTGAAACGTCTCTGGTGCAGAGGACTGCCTGCCTTCAGTTCTGCTCTTAAGATAAGACGGTTGCTGTAGGAGCCATTATTGCCCTCAGTCGCTATAAAATGGCACGAGATACAGTCACTAGGAGTAGACTTGACTACGTCTTTTTGCTAACGCAGTCCTGGCCCCACTTAATAATAGAAGTTGGGAAAGGAATGACAGGAAAAGATCACGTAATAAATATCCTATTTCTTATATTAATTTCTACAGAAAAGTTGAGACGTTTGCTTTTATATAGCTAATGCACATGATTAAACACAGCTGTGGAAAGCGAGGTGATACATGTGTGATTGCTGTTTGTGTTTATTAGAGGGAAGCGCAAGAGAGAGAAATGGCAGAGCAGTTTCGCTTGGAACAGATTCGGAAAGAACAGGAGGAAGAACGTGAGGTGGGATGTTTTACCTTTTCTGACAACTTTTTGGATTCATGAAGCTTATGGACATTGTAACCTTAATTCAAAGTATACTTTTTATGTGAACATATTTTTTTTTTAAATTAATTTCTTACTATATATCTAAAAAACATAGTGCAGCTAAATCATTTTCATCCACTGTTTAATAGCTTTTCTATCATTTGGGTCACAATTACATCATCAGGGTCTGAATTACAGCCAGATATTAGATAGGCCTGCTAACAGGAGATCCGTGAAATGAGCTCCATAAATGGTGGAATCTTTGAGAACCTCTAACCTTGTTTCTGCAGACACTCCTTTTGAAAATAAAATACCATGGAGCCCTTTCATTTCTTCAGGAAGTAGCACAAAGCCTAGCTGCAATTCTGATCAAACAAGTTGCCAAATTCAATTTGGGAGACAAAAGACTTTATAAAAAAAATTTAAGGAAAAAAGAATTCCAAAATCTAGAAAATTGGGTTTATGGTACATTTTTAAATTTCTAAACAGTCTCCTACAGAATCTTCCTTAGAATGAAAATTGTGTTTAAATGAACACTTTACGTTTCTAGGCCTATATAAGAAAATAGAAACCATGTGCTGTGAAGAGTACTGTTCCTCAAACTCTGTTATTTTGTAGATTCTCTTAATTTTGTAGATCCTGAGGGTCCCAGTGCCTGTCAGAGAAGGCTCCTGCAGCCTCTTTCAGGATCTGGGCTAGCTTCTGTCCTAGCTGTGTGTCTATGTAGTTATTTACATAAAGCATCATGTACACAAATTTACTTATATTAGTGACTTCCTCTTTTTCACCTCCTGGCAAATACAAAATATGGTAAAAAGGCTGAGGTACAGCCATGTTTCTTCCCCTGAAGTCCCACCACATTTCAAAGGATAGGTGAAATAGACTAGTCATTAAAATATTTCCATCTGTTCTGTGAAGTTCTTGAATATAAGTCCTTACAGAACTGCTGTGAAATACAGCTGATACTTGAAAAGGACTTTGAAACCCTTGAATAAAATTTTCAAAATGAAAGCGATATTCACGTATAAATGACTGAAATCACAGTTGATTGGGGGTTGTCCTTTGACTTCTAGGCATACAAGATTCTGTGAGCCAGTTGCTAATGAATACAAAGCTATATCAGCATCCCTATTGAATATATATTTCCTGAGTATGTTTCCAGTATTATATCAAATATAAATAAAATATAAATATTAAAAATATTTATTCATTTAT
>NW_009188384.1:0-2569 GCF_000690835.1 Fulmarus glacialis | reverse complement strand
GCCTGCCAGGTTAAACCACGACAACAAGGTATTTTCAAGTTATAAATATGAGTTTCAAGGAGGCATCAAGTTAAGGAGTAAAAAACTGACCCAATGGCATCCTTCTCATTGACAGATTTTGGCATTTTTGTAGTACGGTACTGGAAGTTGTGAATAGCATTAGTAGCCTAGCAACTTTGCACATTTGCTACCTACGAAACAAAGGTGCTTGTGAATTCCACTCCAGGGAGCAGGTGATTGAACTTGAATTTTTATAAGTCTGCGAACTTACAAATATAAGTGCTTTTTGGCTCTGTATCTCACTCCTCATTGAAACTTCATCTGGCTTTTATTCTGCAAAATATTGTCGGTTCATGGTGTGAATTACTTCTTTGCATTTGTTTTTGAAGGAAAAATTACTTGAACCCAAAACCTTCTTCCCTTGATTCCACCAGGTCTCTTTAGATTTATTTTCTTCCTTGACCTGGAAACAGAATAGACTTTTTTTTTATTATTTTTTTTTTTTTTTTAGGACCGTTACTTATAACTAGTAATGGTTTTGATGCATGTCTTGTTATCTGAATTCAAAGATTACATGAATGCAGATGATAGATAAATAAATGGTTAGAGCTTATTTCCACTTACATTAAATTGCTTCATGCATTACTTACATAAGCATACGTGAAATGCCATGAATTTGACACACAATCAATTCAGATGCAACATGGACGTGAAGACCAATGAAGAAAAAACAAAGTGCAGAGTGTGTTAACAACATACAAAAATTATTGCAAGCTGATTCCGGACCAAGAAGTTAAAAGCCATTGTTATCATCATACCTCTCCCAGCAAAAGACTTGGGATGCTGACCACTCACTGTAGAGTCAGCCCCCTCTCCTCCTTCCCCCCCACTGAAACCACTGTTCTTAAGACCTTCTATGAAGTGAAAGTGTGGACTAGAAGTGTTTTTAAGTGAACTAGGGTTTTGACTACGCATACAAATTATTTGAACTGTGGATGCTAGCATCATTGTAGCTGGACTGGGATTCAAACATTTTGGAATTAGCTACAGAAAGGTGTTTAGAAATCTGTAAGTTTTTATTAATATTTTGTCAGTTTCTAGTATTGTAATTTATTTACCTTATTGCTGATATTGATCCTGAATGTACAGTTCACTGACTGCTGATGGATTGCATTAATAAATTTTGTTAACAAGTCCGTAAATTACTAATCCAAATTAGTTTTAAACCATGTTACTTGATGTATATAAAGTTACTTGAAAATCCCAAAGGTATTTCTTTGTTTTGCTGTAACTTTGATTTTATTTTCTCAATGAATCAAGTATGTGCTTAGACTCAGCCACTCCTTTGACCTTTTCTTACCATACATCAACAGATCATTGGACCATTCTGTGCCTCAGGTTTCCCACAGATGAGGAAATACAGATGTCTGGTGATCCACTGATCTCGTCTAATAGTGGTAGTGATAATTTGATGGTAAATTCTTTCACATTTCTCCAGAATTGTTAGTACTTTCTCAGCCTCTTGTAGTCTGAGGCGTAAGTGACTTTCCTTCCTTGGCTACTGATTTATATAACTCTGCCCAAGACACAGCTGTGGAAGGTAGTTCTCTTAATGGGGCCTTTCTCTTCCTACTTAATTTCCAACCACCACCACCACAACAACAAAAAATAAGTTTTAAACAAAATTCTATTTAGGTACTGCTGAAGATATATATGTGAAGAAAGCACTCAAGGGACTTCCATTTAAAATTATGTAGTTTTGCTTTAATGGGCAGAATACTCATTTCCTTTATTTTTTATATCTTTTCATCAAAATAGTAGATCTTCAACAATGTTTTAATAAATTTACAGATAAATTCTGCATGTATTTTCTATTTGATGAGTAATGAGATATATGCCATATGCATAGTATTTTAAGGAAAAACTGTTGGAAAAAATAGGGTGGTTAGAGAATATTTACAGTAAAGCATAAGTATTATAACAACACTTAGCTGTGAACTTATCTGTAAAGTGACTTTCACAGCCTGAGGTTTCAGTTGAGAGCTCAATGTTTTGTTTACTGCATGAGCTAACTAATCAACAAAAACAATTTTGCTGCGCACACTACAGGACATCTCTGGTTCTGCTTGCTGAGAAAGAATTTGTCTTTGTGGGAGTATCACACTTACGATAAACAGTGTGATAGCTGCAGTTGATAGCCTAGTAGTTTTCCAGAAATTGAAAACAGTGTGGCTGAACATATTTGCAAATATTTTTTGTGCTGTAGTTAATGAACCACAGAAAGGTATTGTTGGAGGAAAGGAAGTTGGATATTGGGTATGTTTTAACATTGTTAAATGTGTAAAGGCAAAAATTACATTTTTCACTAAATTGGAAATAAGCGATGCTTTATGCTATGGTGAAGCTATAAAGTCTCTTGCTCAGACTAGAGTCAAGAAATTTCTAAGAAGCTTTGCATTCTTTTTGGATAAATATTTGTCATGGTTTAACCCTGGCCAGCAGCTAAGCACCACACAGATTCTCGCTCATTCCCCACCCTTGGTGGGATGGGGGAGAGAGTCGGAAGAGT
>NW_009188383.1:0-513 GCF_000690835.1 Fulmarus glacialis | reverse complement strand
GAGGAAGCAGAGGTGACTGAAGCCAAAACGCAGCCCCTGAGGCAATAAACTAAATGCAAGACACATGTTCTTTACTGCGAGCTCAGCAGCCTCCAACACGCAGGCTGCTTAGGGACAGCACCGAGGCAGGACCTGATAGATTCCTGTGACGCAGTAGAATGAAAGTAAAAATAAAGTTTGCATCTGATTTTTTTTTTTCTTTTTAGGAAAAACACACTGCCAACAAAGTTTCCACCACGGAACCGCAGAGGCAGGTTCCCTGTCGTGCCGCGAGCAGGCTGCATGCGTGGCTGTGAGAGGTAAGGGGCTGAGCTGCTCCTTGTCTCAGTGGTTCACGTGCCAGTGTCAGACAGGGGCACCATTATTCTCCATCTGCTCCAAAACCCCTCTTCACTCCTCCCCTCCTCCCTCCCTAAGGAGCCTTTGAGTCCCTGTGCCAAAGGAAAATCACCTCAGGGCTTTGCCTAAGGACTGGCCCCTGCACCCCTGGCAGGAAGGTGCCGCTTGCCCCCA
>NW_009188382.1:0-77168 GCF_000690835.1 Fulmarus glacialis | reverse complement strand
CACCCACCCCCACCCACCCCCGCACTGGAGCCGCAAAGGTATTTCTCAACTTCTTTATGATGTTCAAGGAGGTCTGAAAGTGGGTGTGGTGTTAAAGTTTCTATTCCTGATTCTTACATTGTCAGGAACAACCTCAGTTTCATATCGATTTTATATTTATTGCACGTAGATTATTGTATGACTTATGGTTAATAGCCTAACAGAAACTATTTGGTGCATATACACTTAAAGGTGTGCAGGTGAAACTCCAGATCTGAGCTACTGTAAGAGAATCCATGCATAAAAATGGCACTGGGTAATAAACCAGGCTGCAACACAGCTTTCTTGCCGATCTGGTATCACACTAGCAAACCAGAGCTTTTAGCTTCTTTGCTTTCCCCTTCCTTTTGTATCAGAGCACAAATCTGCACAGAAAGCCAGGCATAGCAGCAGTGAGTTTGGGGCAGTTGCTGCTCTATTGCATCAATTCATGACAAGACACAGAAGAAAAGCTCTTCATGATTAAAAAACTGATATCCTGCTCCTTAGGGCTGAAAAGGAGCCTGCAACAGCTCAGGCATGGTCAGCCAGTGGTGACAGCCTGACTTGGAAGAGCTGCTGCAGTAGCAGGAACCTTTGCTGGAATGGTGAAAAGTTTCGCTCTCTTTGATCCAGCCCCAGAGCACAAGGGAATGACCGACAGAGCCGAGACATTGGGGGAAAAGCCTTCCCAGGAGTGCCTCACAGCTGGAAGCACAAAGATCCCTCATCCCTGGTACCCAGTACTGAAGGGCGTTGGGCTATTCTTTCCTCCTGATCAAACTCTGGGTTTAAAGGTGCCTGGTGGGAACTCCTTGGAGATAGAGCAGACGACTAACAGCCCTCACTCCTTCCAGGGCTGTATGCCACATCCTCTCAGATCCCCCCACAAGTGTTAAGGAAACACCGATTTCCTACTCTCTCTGTAACTGGCTGGCGTCCAGTAACCGGGTGCCAGCCCTACACCAGCCCCTGCTGCCATCCATCCAGTTCCTCTGGTGCACAGCCGGGCTCAGAAGAGCCTCTCCTGAGTCTTACTGTGCTTCTACCTGGAGCACGCTATGGCCTCACCACTTCGGTACAAACGAACACACTTGCACCCTGTCCCGGTTTTGGCTGGGACAGAGCTAATTTTCTCCATAGTAGCTGGTATGGTGCTATGTTTTGGATTTGGGACCAAAACAGTGCTGATAAGGCAGGGATGTTTTAGCTATTGCTTGCACAGCCTGAAGGCTGTCTCTGTTTCTCACGCTGCCCCACCAGGGAGCGGGCTGGGGGTGCACAAGAAGCTGGGAGGGGACAGAGCTGGGACAGCTGACCCCAACTGACCAAAGGGATATCCCAGACCATGTGATATTGTGCTCAGCAATAAAAACTGGGGGAAAGATGGAGTTATGGTGTCTGTCTTCCCAAGTAGTGGTTATGCATGATGAAGTAAATGTTCCTGCTTTCCTGGAAATGGCTGAACACCTGCCTGCCCACGGGAAGCAGTGAATGAATTCATTATTTTGCTTTGCTGGCGCCCACAGCTTTTGCTTTACCTATTAAACTGTCTTTATCTCAAACCACAGTTTTCTCACTTTTCCCCCCCATCTGCCGGGGGGGAAGCAAGTGAGCGGCTGTGCAGGGCTGAGGAGCTCCCCAGGGTTAACCCACAACACACCTCTAAGGTCATGGCGGTAACACCCCTTCCATCATCTCCAACGCGCCTAAGCAAGGTGTGATGGATGCACTGGACCCCTTAGACATAAACCATTGTCCAAGTCTGAGCCTAAGATTGGACTTAGCTGCACCTAAGCTCCATCAGGAGTTTAGGAAGCAAGGGGGTCTACTCTGAACCTCGTGACTCAACGGGAGTGCCCTCCTTACCCTTTGCGTCCCCGGTCTCTCTGTGAATCATTCCAACTCGAGTGTAGCTCAATTTTGCTTTTTATGTTTCTTCCATGCAGTAATTAATAGAGTGAACTTTGCCAAGTTGCACTTTTACATCATATTAAAACCCACTTTTGCTAATACCTTTGACAGTGATTCTTTAAGAGATCTAAATCACTCATCCACGACACAAGGACGTATTTCCCCAGGAGCTGATTTTCTAGCAAGGACAGGGTATTCCCAGTACAAACCACACTCACAGCCCAGAGGAAGGTCATTCAAAGAAACACGTGAGCAACACCAGTTACCATGCCAGGCAGCAGGACCAGTCAGCTTCACAGAAGATAAGGGAGTCAGCGACCTGCTGCTTTGCTCAGTGCAACAGCCGGTGTTGTGAGAAAGAGGCAAAATATGCTGCCAGCTCGTCTAGCAACCCACTGTCCCATTCCCATCGCCCAGGAATGGTTTGAGAGGTATCTAATGAAGCACAGAGGTCTCACTGTTGGCAACGTAACACTTCAGTGGCTGACTTGCCCTAAACTGTTCTCATTAGGAAATGGTTTTGCATAAAGTACTGGCGTCAGAAGTCAGAAGGTAAAGCTAATAAGAGATTTTAATCAGCCCCAGCACAAAAGGAAGGAGATTCCTGCATAATACCAGAGACGGAAAAGCTCTCCTTTGGGATCTCTTTGGGATCAGGTCTGCGCTGCAGGAAGAGGCTGTGGTACAGGTGAAAGGAAAAGGGCTACAGTCAGCAAGCACCAAGCATCCAGCCCATTTTCAGAGAGCTCCAGCCTGGGACAAGCACCTTTCAAAGCCTCCTTTGCCTCTGTAATGCACGAACATGATCCAGCCCCATGGAATAATTCCCATCGCAGGAAAAAATAAGGCAATCCCCCCCAAACAAAACAAAAAGTTAGAGCGAGGGAAGGAAGCAGAGACAGGAAACTACATGGACACTCTTCAGAGAGGCCACTGCTGCAGGATAAAGGGCCAAATTTTTATGCATGTGCTGAAGTTCCTTCTGAAACTCATTTCAGGCACCTGAACAAAACAATCAGCTTTCCACGAAGGCTCAAACCGTCCCCGGCTGCCAGCAAGGAGAGAGTGCTTGTAGAAAACAAGCTGCCTCCTCACAGCTGTTCGGGGGAAGCTGGACTGGGTTGAAATAAGGACATACTTCTATCTCAGCAGCAACAAGTAATGAAAATAATGAGACTTACAGCAAGGATATATCTTTTTTCAGATTGGATTCCACAGACACAAATGTGTTACTGTTACCAGAAACGTGTAAGATCACCTGGGTTGGTTTTGGTTAAAAACCCTTGGTCTCTGCCCCATGCACGAACACGATCCAGGAGCCAAGACACCCTGCTGGCACTCGAGATGAAATCAATTCCCATTGCTGCCATTTCTGGGTGACTTGGGAAGTGACATACAATTGCTAACACTGGCTTCTGCTTTAGTTGCTGTAAAGCTGGTTTCAGAAACCTCAGAAGCCCCAAAAAGATTTGTGGAAGTTCACCATCACTTAGACTCACCTTCTTGCAATGCTCAGCACAGCTTTGTGAAAACCCACATCCTTACCACCTGCATCTTCAGAGTCACAAGGATAACAAGGGTTAGAGAGAAACAGAGTCTTACGATGCTACCTCCTTGCCCGTGCCCAAAGCACACTGAGGTTTTAAACTATGGTACAGGAAACAGCCATTTAGCTACCCAAAGTTTTTCATCTAGGTGGAAAACAAATCAAAAGTAAATTATTTCTCTCCCATTCCGCACAAATGGGGAACCATGCTCTGCAATGGTCAGGTCCTGAATTTGAGTGAGAAGATGACCCTAAACTTCAGGTCAGTTCCATGTACGCATGACTGAAAACTCAACCAGACCAATTTTTAAGTTTTGGGAGAAACAAGCCAAATTCTTCTTGCTGTACTGTGTATTGCGGTAGCGCCTAAAAGCCTTACTTACGGGCCAAGCTGCTCGTGTCCTCATGTCACATAAGCACTGAGGTTGACTATGAGCTACGGGACCAGCTATGCTGGCTCCCAATCCATTACTTACCCCCAGCTGCAGTGTGGCTACACTGGCGCAGCCACTCCGGACAGTCCCAATCCCTGGATCTGGGCAGAAACAGGACAGCGATGGCTGCTGTAGCCATTATTGCCAGGGCATGGTTGGTGTGATGGGACCCTCGAGAACTGCTGTTGTATTTTGCCTGTGGACCACTCCCTGAAGTGGTGGCTCATGACTAGGAGCTCCCTGGCATGGAGCTTTTGGTGCAGTTAGTCAGGATGGAAAGTTAAATTTTGGCTGTTTCAAACAGCCCAGTTTCCACAAGGCTTGAGGATGGAAGGGGCTTAATCGAAACAGAACTGTTTTCCTCAAGTCCCAGAGCTGCCTCATTTCAGTTCCCAGCTGCTCACTTGGAAGAGAAGGAAAAAGAAAGGAGCCAGTTTCGTGGAAAATCATGGTAGGCCACAATCTGCCAGGTTAACAAAAAAAAAAAAAAAAAGGTCATCTGCTTAATAGGAGCCAGTCCATTAGGATATTGCAAATTTGATCCAGAGGGAAAGCAGTTGGAGAAAAGGGTAAAAATTTAAGCGAGACTTGATGCTTGACAAAGAATTCATTTGGTGCTAATTGTCCTGCTACCAACATGAACCACTCTCCCAAAAGGCAGTGCATGAGCAGACATGAACAATAAAGTGATTTGTTCTCAGGAAGCATTCAACCTCTGCCAACAGTCAACCAGATCCAGACAAGGGCTAGGGCAGTCAGACCGGCACATGGCAGACCAAATGAGGAACTGTATCACTTGGCACAGAGCTGCTATTTCCAGCACTTACATCCCATCCTCACGTTAGCTCAACTTTTTCACTCTTCAGAGAAGAAGGACTATGTGCCTGTAATGAAATCTGGATCTACAAAGGCCAGAATTTTTCCTTGAGAGCAGCAGAGGGAGGTGTCTTCACCTCCTAAAATCCCTCAGTAGGTGGTCTGATTTTCGGATGGCCTCTGCATTCATAGCTGTCAGTTACAGCCTAATATATAGGCATCTTAAACACCTGCAGGATGAATGTTATTGTTTCAGGTATCCACTCCTCTCTATTTGTCTTGTTTATTAGCTCTCAGCATCATTAAAAGAAAAACAAATAAAATGAAGTAACACTTTAAAGACTTTTAAAATTAAAACCAGCAAGACATACTGGAAACCATTTTTTAAATTAAATACAGTGCTAGGTCACTCACATTCAGAGTGACCAAAATAACGGACACTCCCCAAATCTGTGGACTTAAAACCATATCACCACAGCATTTCCCATATTTGAAGAAGGTAAGAACAAAACAAACATTTAAAGCTGTCACCTGGATTTCTTACCATTTGTGTGAAGCGTTTTCACTTTCACTGCCATAAATTACTGCCCTAGTTTCTTGGAAACTTGGACCGTATGCCAAGGACTGCTGAGAGAACTTGTAATAAAAGCAGGACATGTTCCAGAAAGTTATTAGATGTCCTGGGGTGTGCCACTCAGCCTGTTGTTTGGAGAGCATCAGATCCTTAAAGAGCAGAAATTTGGATCATGATCCCGTAACTGAATACAATGGCCTTCCACTGCAGGGTAGAAAGCAGCCTGGAAGTGAGAAGAAACTTGCTTTGAAATATCAGATCCCAACCACTAACAAGATGCCAGGCTAGAAGAATTACTAGTCTGATAATGCAGTAGGACAATGTTCTATATTCTCACCCAGAAGTTGATTTCTTTTTAAAATCTATTAGCAGCAGCTTCCCCTACAGCTTGGCCAGAACAGTCTGGTCTTAAAGTCTGTTTTGTTTGCCTTGAAACATCTTGCTGTTTTTCACCCATCAATAAATTCTCAAGAGTCCCACTCCTTTTACAATTCATATGAATAGCAGAGGTTAGGGAAGTGCAGCATGGCCTGGAGAAGCCCACATGGCTTAGTCACAGAGGTATTTTGGTACTTAGTTCCCACCGGGGTCAGTGGAGATTTGCAAGGCTACATCTATATCCTCTTTGCTAGCCATGCCCACAGACCTCCTTGAGCTCAGCGTGCCACACAAGGCACAGCAAGGTGTGTCCAAGGTGGCCTGCAGAGCTCAGGCACTCCTTGGTTAGATTATGCTCACTGAGCAAGGTGCACCTCCCAGCTCTCCAACATTTCCTCTTCTGGGAAAGGGCTTGTTCCAATATTGAGCCAGACTGCAAGGAAGTGTGAGGATGGTCCAAACTGCCAGGAAGTTCTGGCTCAAAGATGAATTCAAGCTGCAAGCTAAAAGGTAAGCCTGGATGTACTTAAATACCTGGGAGGAAGGTAGCCTGTTTGCTTTTCTGCTATCACTACTCAAAGATGTGCATGAATGCAATGCAGCAGTTTTTATCTCTACGCTGTAACCTCCACCATGATTTATAAAGACTAGTGGAATTTTTTTTAAAGGAAACAACTCAAAGCCAAACCAAGCAACCACTGTCCCTCCCCATCATGGCAATATTTTTCCTCCAGAGAACTTCCTTGCTTGTCTTTCCCTTTTTTCTCCAACAAATAATACCTCTGACACCAAACCAATGTCACTGGTGGCATGCCACATGCCTGGGCCCTCCTCAGGAGAGACCACGAACAATGAATGGTTCATGCCTGCTTTGCAACACTTCTGAGTAAACAATGCTACCCCTGCAGAGGCAGGCCAGGCTGAACAGAAGTGTTTTCAACTCAGGTGGAGACAAAACTGTTGGGGACAGAATTTGTCAATTATAAAACAGAGTGAAATGTGAACAAATGCACACCCTAAAAGTTCATGAAACCCCAAACAAACCTATCAAAAAGAGAAAGAAAAAAAAAAAATCCCTTTAGAAGCATTTTTACCCAGTCACTGCCAGATAATTTTAAAGCACTTGTACAGAATGAGCCCTCCATGCAAATTTAAAAAGACTTATGCAGTTTACGTCTCATATAACACTGTCCATAAACAAAATTACACTGAATATAGAGAAGTTATATCCAAAAGGCATGCTAGCACCACATAGCACTTTGGTCCCAGAAAAAACTTTCCTTGCAGATGTGTGTCGTATGCTATGACTGTATTTGCTTATTGTAAACAAAATCACAGCCCCTTTAAGTACAATCACACCCCTCTCATTCAGGCAGGCAATTTCCACTGCTCCCATTATGAATTTACCAGGGTGGTGGTGTATCTAGCAGCAGCCTCTACATGGCATATACAAAGAATAGCTAACAACTTTTAAGAGTGAGGTGCAGAATTTGCTATGTGTGTGTTACTGACCTCTATCCAGGGACCTTTCAACCCCGAATAGCGGAGTCCTACTAACAAAGGCAGAAACCACATTTCTCATTAGCTTCAAAACCTTCCGACTGGCATCACAGGGGCTTTTTGTGAACAAGACAGAGAAAAGGAGGACACATTACTTCGTCGGCCTCTCAAATTACTGCTCAGCTGATAATTTATTTCTAAGCATATCCATAGTTTCTCTCAAGTATCTGGAAAATGAAGTTTCTCAAGTGTTAATATAAAACATAGTCTCAGTTTTCAAACTCTATAGTCACACTCCAAAACATCTGAGTTGAACATGGAAGAATGTACATATAGAGTTCTGCACTGCAATAGGCCTGACTAAGAAACAAACACACATAAACTTCAGCTTGTTCGTTTCAGTCCAGTTCTCCAAGATGCATTTTGTTTTTCACAAATCTTGATCTGCTGGAGCAGTTGTAGCTGTATCTACCAACCACCTTCAGCTGACTTGTAAGGAGTGATAGATACAGTTTTAACCTCAACTAATGGTAAAGCCAGTGAGGTTGGTGGTTGTTCCCCCCTCAAAAAAATAAGTCTGCACTCAACACTTTTCAAAAGCTGCTCTGCATCTCAGAATCAGATCTGCTCCAACATGAAACTCAGCACTGCTGTAAAATAAATAAAACTCAACTACTGGAGCATTCTGTGTTATCCGCATATGCAAATGAATGTGCTTAGCACTTCAGTGTTAACAGCTTGGCCATTGATATTACATGCTGGAAAAAAGACAGCATTTCAGAGGAAATGCTCACCCTGCAAAACCACTAGGTGAGTTTTTGTGGCTGTTTTCCATTACTGCCTTTTTGTGAACCAGAGGACATTTTTCCATTAATTGTGTTTATCAACTCTGAGAGAAGGTGGATGAATCTAAGCACAAGTCAGAGATTTTCTGTGATTTCTTTGTCTAGCATGGAGATCTATATGACAGGGGCTATCAAGTGTCTATAATCACTAGTCCTGTGTCGTTTGAGAGTTAAAGCAACACCCGTGCTCTGCCTGCTTTGTATTAGGCCTGTGGACACCCTGAAGTTACCGAGCAGTACATTGTAACTTCCACATGAATATGACTAGATTTTAAACTGGGGGATGTCTTCTCCTACAAAACATCCTGATTCCAATTTTAAGTCTGTTATCCAAAGGGGTTACCTGAACTTGTGCGTGGGAGCCCTTTCTGCAAACATCTGACACAGCGTCACTGATCTTGGTGGGTCTCATGGCAACCACAACACACGAGGAAATACCTTTGGCTTTTCACTTGCCACCACATACCAAGAGGCACAATTCAAGGTCTCAGCAGAAGGGTAAAGCTTTCTTCTGGTCCTGTGGAAATGACTGGTGGCTTCACAACTGTTTACTCTAGGGGAAGGTAGTGTCACTATTGGAGTTGCTTTACCTTTCAGGCTGTGTTCCACTTGTTTGTTTCTCAAGGTGAAAATCCAAAACAACTGCCTTACCTTCTCCCTTTATGTACCTGTCAAAGCATTTGCTTTTGAAGTCTGCCTATGGCAAATACACTTCCTGCTTTTTGTGCATTTCTGCCTCAGTGGCAGCCAAGTTCCAAGGTAAACTGCAATTCTGGAAAAGTTGTTGCTGTTGTCTTAACAGCTGTGTCGCATGAGGGGATGTTATTGAAAAGCCAACCCCCAGTGAAGACTTTAGCGTTTCCTGGTCACTATTACTTTTGAGAGAAAGAACAACAAACAGCACTAGCTTCGTAATTCACTGGCAGAACTAACTGCTGTTTTTTTATTTAGGCTTCCTGATCTCTCTCGCCTAGCCAGCACTTCATATTCACTGAAGACCAGCACAAATTCCATAAAGACATAACCAGTCATTGCTCAGAAGTGAAGAGCATAAAAAAGCAACAAAGACTGAAGATGATTGTCCACAGCCACACGTAAAGAGAAAGTTGCTTCTGATCTGTTCACATTCTCATGGTTTCTTCTATGAATGAGAAACAAAGTTCTTCATTCCAGTGGGAAAAAACGGATTATTCATTCCACAAATGTTAAACAGTAGAATTAAGGAAAAAAACGTAGGAAGGAAGAATAGGAGTAATCGCTGAGGATAAAGCTGCTGATCAGATCCTCAGAGGTGAGCATGGATGCTGCCTTGGGGACTGGCACAGTGTTTTTGAACTGCCACAGGTCAATCAGAAGTTGATGAAATACTTTCTCTCCAGTCTCTGGTGGCCAAACGCAGATCTTACTCCACAAAGACTGCTCCAGGCAGTGAGGCTCTGCACATATGGTGTACATTTTCCCTCCTAGTGCAGATCCTTTGAACACAGATATCTCCCAACTCATTCACAAAGGCATAATTTAAAAAAAGCAAGTGGCAGGCTAGTTCAGCAAGCAATATGTAAACAAGACAGTTGCTTGGTCAGACTCCTGTGCTGAGCCCTACACACTGTCTTCAAAGGCCATTTACTCTGACAGAGAAGGCAGAGAGCAAGAGTTTCTTCTCAAAGTGGCAATGTCACTTTAGAGTAAACTATCGGAAACATTGGGACTATATCCATCTCCCATATCAGTCCTGGGCTGCTGCTGAGACCTTGAATTGTAATAACAAGGCCCTTGTCTTAGCCAGCTTTAGAGATGACAACAGATGCATCCCATCAGATAATGCCTGAACCACCGTGCAAGACATACGCCGTGCAATGTCAATAACCTCACTCTCTTCTCAGTAGGTCGCCAGTAAAGCTCATTACAGGAAGCTGGCTCTGTCCTTCAACAATGTGACAGGTGATTCTCGAGGAAAGGAACTGTTCTCACTTCCTGTAGGACTGGCTGCCTGCAGAGAAACAGCAAGAAAGGGTCTGTCAGCTGAAAGCAGGATTTATTACAAGACAGGAGCTGCCTGAGGGCAACACTTGTTCAACCTGTAGAGTGACACAAACACCACAAAGAACATGCACAAAGGCACCTTAACCACTGATGTTGCAACTTAAAAATGCAGAACGTATTTATGGCAACCACTTGTCAGGGGACACTGAAAGAACTTGTGGAGGAGCAGAGAGTCACCAGGTCCCAGTCACACTCCTGACAAAAATCACTCCTCATTCTTCTGGTAGAGATTTTTGTACTACTCTAGCTCCACTGTGCCCTAGACAGAACTTGGTACGCTGCAAACAGTTTGAGTATGCCCATGCAGAGGAGCTTGGAACAGATGCAGAATAAGGAACAGGATAGATTAAACCATTCAACTATGTCCACGTGGAGCACATATGTGCGGTTGAAAAAGTCTAGATTTGGACATCCACCCTATGTTATAGCCATGCTGCCAGTGTCATCCCTGTACCAGCTATGAAGTGGAATTCACAGAAAATCCCAGCATGGCTGGTTTTATTTGGAGGAGCTTGGTTTTGCTTCAAGGTACAGCTTTAGAGCTCGGCTAACAGCAGCAGGCTACATCTCAGGCAGGTATCTGGCCCCAGGCCTGTAGCTGCACTAAGTACCTGTGCTTCCTCTGCATTCCTCAGGCATTCCACACACTCGATGCTCTAAGAGGAGCAGTCCAGCTAGTTCAGCTAGGTTTATGTAAAAGCAACTTATTTCCAGAAAATAAACCTATAATAAATATTAAAAGCAAGCTAAAAATGTGTCTCTAAAATAAGTGAGCACACCAAGTTAAGTACAATCAGAAACTCATCTTTTTCTCGTCATGCCCATCAGCTATAAAAACTTGTATTTCTCCAGAAATACCAAGAAATCCACGAACTAAAGATAGTCTTCTACTGGGACAGAGTCTCTTGATACGTAAAAACCTACATACCTATGCAGCAGGCAAATGGGAGGCAGCAATTGCTGAAACCTACTGTTTTCTGATATCTGTGCATCTGATACCATTTTTGACTTACAGATAAGTCAGCTAGGAAATGAAAGGAACAGTAGCACAGAGCTTTACTAGGGAAACATTAGGGGCTCACCTGCTTCTGATGCCTCCCTGCATCTTTAAGTAACAGCTGGGAATTTAATTACCTTTGAGAACTCATGTTTGGACATAGGTGCTTAAAGCCCTTTTTAGTCCTTTAAAAATCTGGTCCTTACCACCTTCTTTTACTTTTCCCAACCATAAAACCGTGTGTGAAAGGCCCTACAAGATGGACAATAACTAATAGGTGCTCTGTGACAGCAGACAACAATGACGGATACATATACACAAAGTGAGCAGAAGATGATTTGTTTGCAAAATAATTTCTTTGCTATTTTTAGCAGGAAGATAAGAGTTTAACATTCAATTGCTGACACCAAATCTGTCTCATGGCACATGTGGACAGATAGAAAACAATTACCTGGAACCCCAATAGAAAACTCAGGAGAAAAGGTAAATGGACACATACTAAGATGTGATGCCCGCTATACATTCAGCTTTAGGATGCACAGCCACAGCAAAGGTAAGAGGTATATTTTAAGACAAATACTATCCAATAAAAGTTAGAAGAATCCAAGAGTCTGGACTTCCATATTACATACACTGAATCAACAGAGAAACCCAAGTGATGTAGAACTCCGATCATGCTCTGCTTTAATTTCAAAATAAAATACATTATACACTGTGCCACTGGAAAAGGAACTTACTCCAGAGCCCTGTGAGAGCAACATATGTATGTCACATCTTTCATAGGACACACGCACCCAGGAGCGTAAAGCTGCCCTGGAGAAACTAGAAAGTGAAGGGGAGTTTCTGTGCACACACACACACACACTATGCTTTTCCCTTCTTCAGCAGTGCTTCTCCTTTTCAATGGGCTAGTGCTTTTGTAAATGAACTGAAACAGGAACCAGGGACAGACTCTCGGGTGTTAACATCACATTCAGTCAGGGCAGAACAGTGCTCATATCACAGGAAACAGAAAGCGCTGATGTCAGAGGTAAAACACAGGCCATGTGCAGCAAAAGTAAAGCCGAAAGAGCTGGCAGTATTACCTAAGCACAAGACTGCTCAAGCAAGTACTCTCTAAGTCAAAACCTCCCTTAACCACCAAGGGCATTCCTTTCCATTGCCTCACCTGTACTCCCTGAATGAAACCACCCCATCTCCCTGCATGTGCAACTGTGTGGAACGACAGTGAGTGAGCAACACAGAAGACTTAGGAAGCTCTTTCCAGCTCTGTTGCTGATTTACTAGGTTATTTCAATTCTCTGTGTTTCGTTTTCCCTACCTGTAATAAGGGGCTAACGATATACACATACCTCTAGTTTCTTGGGAAGGTTTAGCAAGGTATTATGAGTTACCATGTTTTTGTGAAATGTTTAAAGATAACAGTTACAGCTAAAGAATAGAGCTGATGTTACGTTGTGATCAAATAATCATCACTAAACCTCTTACGATACGTTTGGATAAGAATGTACAGCACATAGCTCCTGCCATTTTCACTGATGATGGACCCAGAGGTGTATTTGAATCCAGCTAGTCCTATCCACACTCCAGAAAAAAAGCTTACTCATTACTGAAGAATGCATCTTTCTTCCTCCTCCCCCCCCCAAAAAATCCCACAGCTTACACACCATACATGTGTTTACTGTTGTGCGAGCATCCGAGATCAACATTTCCACTTTACTGGGCTTGTGTTGGCTTAAAGCAAGCGTCCATCCTTCCCCTCTAAACTCAAATCACTGCCCTCCTCTCTTCTGAGCCTGCTGCAAACTAGTACTGCTTAAACCTCTTCAGGCAATGACACATCCATATGGTTCTTAAATACAAGTCTCCAGCAGAATGATGACTGCCACAAGCTGCACACCACGTCTGGCTTTCTGCTTACTAGGCCGCCCTGAGCCCATCTTCTGAACTGCCTGACATCTGGTCTACATTCAGTTGCAGTGTAGACACACCCAAGGATCCAAATTCAAGAACATTAAACAAGTTACACAGGGGAGTGAACAAGTGTCTAAAGAAAAGGAAAAAGTCTAATGACATCTAGAGAAAGTCTAATATGAGACTAGAAGCTTCCCCCCAAACTTCTGAGAATTTGGGCCACTTATCTCTACCTAGAGACAGGAAAAAGCATGTCTCTTAACTGCTCACATGACAGCCTGGAAATAGGAGCAGTGTTCCGCAGGATATAATTACATGGTTGTACATCCTGCAGATGACAACTACAATGTCATATACTCCGGGCACATTTGTAGCATACAACTTAATTCCTGGAGACCTACTACAGCGCTCCCTCCTTTCCTACCCCAAGGACTGACAAACAGAATGATGATTTTTTCCACTTACTCTGTCTGCTTCTCGTGGATGATCCTGAGGAGCTGGGACGGCTTGTTTGTTGGGGTCCAGACTGAGAGAATTGGGGGGCAATGGCTGGGATCTTTCCCTTTCTAGGGCTGGCGCTCTGCACTTCAGGAGTGCGAGGAATCTTGGGTTTGCTGGTGAAGGCTGAGGGAAACTCGCTGTAGGAAGAGATGGAAAGGGTTAGCAATGCATGGAGGAATATGTATGCATAGTAAGTCTGCAACCAAGTGAAACCTGCAGTACATGCTGTGACAGTACATGCTAAAAATTCAGGAAAGGAACATGGCACCCCAGTTACTGCCCTGGGGCGTGTACTCACCGCACAGCCTCTAAACCTGGCTCTATCGAACTGTCTATCCTACTCAAACCTGGTTCTTTGGACAACAGGATTGAACAGGTTCAGTTAAGTCCCCTGCAAACAAGTATTAGATCTTTAGCTTGTTTTCCATCGTATTTATCACACACACAGACTCAATCTGAGGTACAAAAAACATACAGAAATACTACGGCACAGGAATACATCCTTTTAGAGCACAGACACTATTATTTCTCCTAGGTATAGGTCACAATCTTGGCAGACATAGGCAGCCTCCCCGGCTCCCAGCTGCGATAAGATTTGTAGAACTCCCTGAAGGCTTTGTCAAAAGAGCAAAAAGCTGTAATGGCATCTATGAAATAAAATTCCCTAAGCACACAGGTTCCTTGTTCACACTGAGAACATAAAACAGCTGCTGCTATTTCACAGTCTGCATGTGCTGCAAAGAATACAATTCTTTAAAATTTAGTCCATGACTGTGTGAGGGTATACTGTTCTTCCCCACTCCCAGCATCAATATATTTTTCCCCAGGTACAAAAATGGGAGGCTACTAGGAAACAGCAAGTCTCTAATATAATTCTGAATTTATATTAATGTTTGCTCTAGTGAGTCAATTTTCTCTTAAAAGGAGAAAAGGTTTAACTGAAATAACAGCTACATGAAAAAACTCATCATATTTAGAAGGAAATAAAAGCAGAGCCAAAGGCAGGAGATCGAAAAAGATGCCATCTGAAGAAAGGCAATTAAAATGGAAAGTCCCCGTGTTATCAGCTCCATCAAAAGAACCCTTTGTGACCATCAGAAAGGGTGATTAGGAGGATTTTCAAGACATTTAATCTCCCCTCCTCCCCTGGGAATGTTGCTGAGTCAGTGCTGATAAGCCCTTCCATACCCCTGCTTCACCTTGCAGGGAGATTTGAACAAGTGTTTCTTTTGTATTTTAAATAGCATTAATTGTCTGGGTTTTGCATATGTATATGCTAACTATTAAGGACAGAGACATGCTAACTGGTCTGCTAAGAGCCATCTCTGCAGCCCTCTACCTATCTCTGAGTATTACAAGTATTACACTTGTCTCATTTCAAAGGAGGAGGTGGCAGACGGCAGCAGAAACATACTAGCAAAACAAAACCAGAAAAGTAAGATTGGCTAGATAAAACCCCAAGCCGTGGACCACAGACATATTTAAATATCTCTCTCCATAAAATAGTCTCATTGTTATCGCTTTTTTGTCATTTTATTCACTTTGGTTCAAAAGCTGGGTTTTCAATTCACTAGTGCTCTTCTTGGTAACCTTATGTGTACTATGATATGCCAACGCAGATAAAAAAGGAAGATCCAACAGCCTCACAGCAGTTTTTGAGCCATAAATGAGCTTTTTTTTCCTTATTCAGCAATAAATAACAAAACCCTGGATCTGTATTCCCATACACTAAAAAGCATTTTTATAGCCATCAACAATCTTCACAGAGTTCCACTGCAGTAACCTCGGCAGCTACACTATAAGCACTCTGGAGACAAAGCAAAGTAATGCAACCAGAGTCACTATACTTTACCAAAGAGAGAGATACACAGTGGTCACACAGGATGGCTCATATCTTTGCAACCTTTTTAGGAAAGGATTATATGAAATAAACTGGTAGCAAACACTGTAAAGTTGAAAAAAACCTGCTGTTTTTCTAACAGGATGCAGAGCAGATTCGGTCTCCATCTGCCCAGGTGACACAGAACCATCTCATGTTTTACTACATGAATAAATAGACCAAGATCAACAGAAAAGAATTACTCCTCAAATAACACAGAAAACTACTACTTGGCATCCTTTAGAACTTGATGAGATGAAGAAAGAAGCAGCAAAATCTACTGTGGGAAAATGTTCCGTTTTATTTGGTTAAGGAGTCATTTATGACAAGGTATGGTAATTTGAGAGCAAGTGCTGGAACAAAAAAAAAACCAAAACCAACCAAATAAAAAGCCAAACCGACAACAAACTCACACAGAAACCTACATTTGCATTGAGAAGAAAGAAAACTGTTTACTTGAAAAAGTTGAAATAATTATCTATAAAAAAGTGCTCAACAGACTGATACTGGGGTCGGAATAATCAACCAGGAGACATGACAGGACTTGAACATACAGAGATGAGTTAGACCATTTTCTCCAAGAGAAATACAGTTGGACTTTTGGCCATTTTTACCAGATTATCAGAAAAGCAAGACCATTAGAGACTTAAGAAGGTCCTGCAGAGTTTAAGCTCTTTATTATGATGATACTGGATATACTCAAAATAAAAAAAATAAGGGCTTTTTTGGTCAGCCACAACTGTAAACTCAAGTCTATTACAAATTTATCCTTGATTAGCTAAAAAGCACAACAGATCTATATTCTTTCATGATCAAAATGCAGTAGGGAATAGCAATGCAGGGGCAGCTGCCAGCCTGACATGCATCAGCTAGAACAATCATTTGTTCCTGTGGAAATAAAACAACTACAATAGACATGTCACTACTAGGGCCTCATTCTTCTCTCAGACTGATTTAGTGTAATTTCACTGATCTCTGTACAGTTAAATTCCCAATTTATACTGCTAAGGAAGATGGGAAATAGCAGTGACCACTTCATCACCACAACTCAGCCCTCCTTTTCCCATACATACCTCTTCTAGGAAGAGGTATTTGCCTGGTAGGAAGGAGACATCTTTTACAGTGGTCAAAACTATGACCAAAGCAGCGATTTATTCGCTGTTTGTTTTGCAAACAAATAAAAGTATGCTTCCAAGAATGAAAGAATGAAAAGGCAGGTCTAGCTATTGCAACACCAACATACTAACAAAAAGACCCTTGACATAGGAAACCTTGTGTTTGCTTGGACTGTGAATGGCTACATTCCCATATCCGTAACTCGAGGCTGCATTTGTAAATATAAATTACTGTACGCATGCTAAGGAAGCATGCAATGAAAAGATATTATCTTCTGCAGTACACTGCACCTGTGCCTTCATTAGAGATCCATCTATAACTGAGATTTAGACATATATTTATGAAGAAAAATTAAAGATTACTGGGGACACGTCTTTTTAATAATAGATCATGACTCTAGAGAAGCAAAGCCTGTCACTAAGGTGGGGGGCAAGACGGTGCCAATTTGGCTTGCTTCTTGCAAGCCAAAGCCTGAAAAATAATCTCTCTCTCCATCACAAAGCAAGCAATTTGGCCATAAAATTCTCATGGTCTATTTGTATTTGTAGTACGTGCTTAGCTTCTGTTAGGACAGGCAACAGAAATAAAACCAGTAATGCTGGGATAGGGGTATGACTACTAAGCACTTCAGCTGCTAACCAGTGATAATTTGTTGACAATATATAATTTCTCAGATCTCACCATGGAAACAGCACAACTGGGAAGGAAAAAAAAAAGGCAAAACACAAAACCACACCAAACCCCCCCAAAAACCCCAAAACCACACACAGGCATCTATAGGCCAGAAGGAAACAAAGCTCTAAGCAGAGTGTCCAATTTTCAGAAGTGCTGGAGCTTTAACTGACACAAATAACTAAGGACCTCTGAAAAATCAGATCCATGAAGAGTTGGTAAAACCTTTCCTTTAACACATCTCCACCCATTCTGTGTTTCACTTCTGGAATGTACTTGCTTTTAAAATTTCTCTACACTCACTGTTTAAAACTTGGCCCAATCAAATTAGCTATAGGAAAAAGCTGTTAATGTCTGAAGGACACATACGGGCCCTGAAAAACTTTGGTAAACCTTGGTCCAATTGCTAATGAATTCCTAGTTCTCATCCAAGATATAACATCACAGTCCTACACATGACAAAAGCTTCACAAAGGGCTCAACGTATGAACAGGAGAAGGAGAACAAGATATTTCATCTTCTTTTGACAGAAATTGTTTCAAGGAAGAGTTGAAACCCATTGCTGGGAGAACTCATAATATTGCCTCTCTTGCTATACCCGTCTAGTGGATAAATCAGGGACTCTGATCAGCAGTGCTAGCGACTCAGCATGTTTAAACACTCTGAATCCACTTAAAAGCTTAATTTTTCTTCCTTCTGCAAGTTAATTCCTGCCCTGTTCCCACAGTCCTACCTATTTCTTTACTAATAAATGATTTTTCATGGGTTAGAGTCAAGCAATCTAAGGAAGAAATCAGGAAGTTTTATTTGCAGAAGACTGCGTTGTGCGTACATGTGAAGTTCATTAATAATGTCTTGCTTGAGATTTCTCCCATTCTGGACCAGATGCTTAGAAATTGAACAGCTGCCTCTGGCACAGCTAAGGGTATTTTGTTTGGCAAGTACCACCACAGCTGTCTCAGACCAGATTACATCATACATCAAATGACTTCACAGATTGTCTTTACAGCAGCATGGAATTAGCTGGTAAGTCTCCTCAGACTCCTCTTGCACTTTTAGATACTCCTCTGGATAAATCATACCTATGCGATTGCCCATCTACTTCGTCCTGGGTGAAGTCAGTAGATCGGGAAGACAAGATATTGTCATCAGCTGGGATGCTTCGGTCCATTCTATGGCTTGATGAGAATACTTTAGATGACTTCATTTCAACTGCTATTTAAAAAAGAAACACTGTTCAGTGAGGAGTTGCCTCTTTACAATTTTACTAGAAACACAAATTGAGTCACAGTTCCTGCTGTATGAAGGAAACCTTGAGATAATGGCAGGCTACTGAGTTAGTGTGGCAGAGTGCATTACGGCTCATCAGCTGAGCCAAGCCAACTGCAAGCATGTATACTTCCAGCCCTTAGCAGTTGGAAAGTAAAACATGCTTGGATCATTTTCAAAGCAGCTACACTCTGCATTTGCAATGGGCTAGGAGTATGCAGACCATCAGTTAACGTATATCAGCTAATGACTGATATCTCATTAAAGCCACAGGAATGCAATCACTTGCAGTTGTCCGTACATATCCATAGCCACTGCGGACAAAAACCCAGTGTTTTACACTTCTGTCAGACATCAGGTCTATTACATTTGTTCAATAGACTTCACTTTCTGCCTTGCACTAATGGAGAAGGGAAGGGCGGCCAGTTTGCTGAGAGACACAGGGCTATCAAGATGTGCAAGTTCAGTAAGAATTTAGGGGAAATCCCTAGCTCCATTCCTCCCATGCTCAGGACAGGTTGCTGTCCTGATTTGCTCTCACATGCTGATATGGATGCAGATCAGGTCACTTTCAGACAAGCTTTTGGCTTCCCAGTGCAAGTTCTGTCTGACATTCAGCGTAATAAGTGTAGTAAGATGACCAGGGTTCATCTTTAGTCCGTAAGTTTTCTGCTCATAGGAGACAAAAAAGAAAAAAGAGCCAGAATTATTGATTCTTTACCGAAGTGATAAAAAGGGAGGATGGACCCAGACAAAATCAGATCAACTCAAGAACAGCTGAATATATCCAGGCACGGAGGACATTAAGAACTCCTCCTATTTTTAGAAAACAAAGGAGGATCAAGGTTTCTTGAGGCTAAACTTAGCTTCCTTGAGATATGACCTTGATGATGCTAACTGTTCACATGAAGTTTTTATTCTAACTGTTTTTTCACTCTTGGTCTCTTACTATTCATTTCACGACTTGACTGCATGAAACTTTGAATCCCAAAGTATTCATGTGATGCTGGAAAAAACACATATTCTGAAGTGAGCAGGTTCCTGGTACTGCATAATGACCATCAGAACAAGATCAGAACTCAATAAACTGCATATTTATTTCACAAATACGTTTGGCAGGAAATGATTAGAGTCTCTAGAAGCAGTACAATTATTTTTACACCTTTCTGTTATGTACTGTCCCCTGCCATATCTTAGAAGGCACTAGAAGAGAAAGGGCTTATTTTCCACTGTCTTAAATTAAAGCTTTTCCAATTTAAAAATTACAAAACCCACTGCCTTTTGGAAAACAGGGGGTGTCCAAAGACCAAGTCCATTTATCATTATACGGAATGAAAGTCCTGTCACTGACATGAACAACCAGGGGATCCAGCAGTGCAGTGACTCTTTTCTCTTCTCTTCTCTTTTCTTCTACTCCTCATTTCTAAACCCCAAAAGGTAAGAAAAAGAAGCATGTATTTCACTGGCTACTTGCAAAAATCTGAAACAAACCTCTGGCAATCCTTCAAGTAGCTCAGTATTGTTTTATAGCCTGGATTAGTGCTAGGAAGAATTGTCTCTGCCACACAAAAATTATGGTTTTTTACATTTATAATGCATATAAACTTGCAATATGCTGTATATTCTGACCTCCAAGATTCTTCTACAAGAAAAGAATATAATCTAGTAGTCTTATTAGTATCCACCTGCATATAATTTTGACTGAAAACAGCTAACAGTTTTAGACAGAGGCTACAAGGAAAGTTCTGACAATATGAAACATTAAAGTTGGCAGGAATTTCTTCAGCATGAAGGCTTTATATCAATATTCTCCATCAAAAACGAACAACATTTACTTTGCTGACTTACTCAGGCTCCCTGTTTAAACCTCCCCACAAATCTCTACAAGCAAACTGTCAGACAGCATCAGCAGCACAGAAAAAGTGACAGAGGTGAGTGAATGCATTTCCCTGGCAAGAAATTATCAAAATGTGGTTCAGAAGGCACGCTGGGTTCCTGGTGGCTGCATAATGCCTTAGAAATTGCACCCAATTACACTTTAAAACAGCAAATAGGAACACCTTTGATACCTGCTTGGCTTAATTTCTGTTACGAAGCATGAGTATGTAAAACTCCATTTTTTTTTTTCTTCTATATAGGAAAAGTGTCAAGTCAATATGCTTTTGATTAGCTTACAACCTCTGCTGTTCTGAGTTGCTGCCCTGGCCAGCTAACCTCCCTGCAGAATGGGCTCAGCTATACTCAAGGTGCTACTGCGCAAAGCAAGTCTTGAGGGCAGCAGCTCTCATTCCTACACAACAGCGAGAACCCAAGTGCCCATCTTGAACAGGAGCTTCATCTGCTTCTATCACACAGCTTTCATTGAGCATGTTATATTTATTAGCTCTAGGCATTACGCAAGCAAATTCCTGTCTGCAAGACGTTGGTTGCTTTTCTCAGAATCCTTTTCATTTCCTCTAGGAAATTTAAAAAAATAGAAGAGAGTAAAAAGTATGCTATTCCTTTACTGCTTCAAAGCATATTTTTCAGCAAAGTAAAGGCATGCTTTGTCTGAACTTATTAATAATTTTGTACCGGATATGCTGCAAGATCCTTTATCTAAGACTGCAGAACATTTTGCCTTAAATCCCTTAATCAGAAATGTTAATGAATCCCTGCAAGAAGGTTGAAACTCCCACATCCGAAGTTCCATGATCCTGTGCCTATCAGTTCAGAAATAAAGTATTTCAGAAGCCTATAACCTTTTAAATTCCATCACATGTTTCTGAGCTCTCAGGTCCAGCTGAGTTTGCATTAATTTCAGTTTAAGTTGCAAGGACAGAATCTTTAGCAGCATCACCCACAATGTAGCTATACAGCACAGGGTTTCCCATCCTCCACAACCTTTTATGGTTTGAATGTTGTTGCAAATCTAAGCAGATAACTGCAGCTGCCTTCAACTTTAATACAGAGGTCTAGCCAACAGAGCCTGCAGGTGCCAGCAGACAGTGATTCATTTAGATCCAAACAAGGGTATATTTGATCAAGTAAGGGGCTTTGCCTGTTGGGAAGTGCACTGCCTCTGGACTGCAGCTCTCTCCCTAGGCAGAGGACATCGCGGAATGAAATACAGTATACTTTGCACATTGGAAGCCCTTTCACAGAAAGCAAGATGGAGCAAGGCAAGTGAGACCATTGGTCTCTGCTGACCACACATTACCTTCTGCAGCCATTCATTCAGCTCGAGCCAAAATCCAACTGTGTGCCCCAGGGTCTTGCAGACTGCCCCAGGGTCTACAAATGGAGGGCCAGTCCCGAGGCTACATTTAAAAAAAAAAACTCTACAACACACAAGCTAGGCCCCAAACACCTGCCCCGGTCAAGAAAGATAGCAACAATTAATGACAACATTCACAGAATATCCTTACATGAAGGGGAAATGCAGAGGTCAGAAATGCTGGACCTGCTCCCACTACAAATGGGAGGATGACCACTCGGCAGAGACTGCAGCTTCTCATCCCTATCATGACAAGAACTGGTATCGTTTTCCGGCCTGGAGGAGAAAGGAGAATGCAGGGTGATGAGTATAGAAAGTTGCATGAGAGTAAATACTAATTTCTTCTAATTGCCTGTAATGACATAGAAGATATTGAAATTACTTTATATTTCATATTGCAAACTCGTGCTAAGGACATAATTTAACTGCGTGACTGTAGCTCCCCCAAACCAGCTGATGTTAGACGTATTTGAAATTAACATTTTTTTCCTACTGCAATAAAAGAGCTGAGGAAAGGAAACCATAATTCCTTGCAGTCTGAAGACCGAAACTACCAGCAGGGCACTTAAAGAAAAAGACTGTAGCAGTGGGCCTGTGAGGTCTTCAATACTTAGCTTTTTCAAGGATTTAAGATTTGATCCTAAATATTACAAGGATTTCACTTTACAGAGCAATATGCAATACAGACTTAAAAACAAAGTAGATAAGAAGTAGAAGTGTTGATCTCCCAAGTGAGGTGGATCAATGAGAAACTGAACTAGCTGAAGGACAGAACAGGGACAAGATTGCTTAGTAATAAGCAATAAAACACAGCAGAAGCAAAAGGGGTGTGAAAAGTGTGTGAAAAGAAGTTGGCAGACACAGAAGTTTTCCCTGTCCAATATCAGGTTAAGGTAACTAGACTCTATTTCTAGTTAGAAAGGATGCAGTCCAAGGAGGCAGTTAATGATTTCACAGCTAAATCAGTTTCTAAGGAAACAGCTAGCAGAATATTAAGTAGTTCAGTCCCCCTCGAGTGATCTCAGCCAGTGAGTCTTTAAAGAGGAGGAAAAAAAAAAAAGGCGCAAAAAAAAAAGCAGCTTTCCAGTATTTCCTGGCTCCCTCAGCTCCACACAGCAAGAGCTTGTCCATATAGGGATCCCATGACAATTAACGTGAAGTAACTAGAGCCTTGTCTGCACTGGGAAGTCATAGAAAAATTAGCATGGAATAGCTGCTACATGTGCAGTGGCTATTCTGCATTAATTTTCTGGGTGAATACTTCTATTCAGCACTAGAAATCCACCCCACCCCCCTTTTGGAGGTATGAACCAACAACTCAAAGAGATACGTTATAGTATCTCCATCAACTGCTTCCTCTTTCATGATGTTGTTAAAATGGAATATGTTATATCGAGTCTCACATGAAGGACTTCAAACAAGTTATACTCACTTCAATTCTGAATGCAAGCATTTACACAGATTTTTAATGTAGTTTAACTTCAAAACTTCAGATAATTCAGATCAACTGTCCTGAATTGTCCCTGGGTAGGCAAGCTGCATACGAGGCTAAAAAGTCTGACATTTTTCATGCCATTTCATCTGACACAAACACAAGCCACCTAAATTATTTAAAATATGAAATACATCCAGTTCAGATACTGCTTTCAAATTAAGGCAGCTAAGATTTGGTCACTTTCACTGTCTTCCTCTTGCAAGGCTTCCTAAGAGAGTATTTCCTCATTTTAATAAATGAATTTGTACTAAAATTAGAACAGCATAAAAGCCATCAAAGCTTGTCCTTTTCTGTTGTAGAATCTAGTTCAAGAATGTCTTCATATATTTACTGCAGCTGTCTTGCACACAAATTATTTAGATATAAAATACAAACTTCTCATTCAGGGTGGTATCTCATGCTTCCTACTTAAAACATGGGAGCATCAAACACTACCATTTGGCCAGAGCAGGAGGGAAATTAATTTTCACGTTTTCACCATGTTAGATTTCTGCTGTTTACATTTTTCCTCCCTAGTTTGCACAGTGAGGCAATCTGTAAAGACTGCTTCACACCATCAAACTAACACTTCTCTTAGACCCAAAGCTGCCAGAACCAGTATGGTAGAAAGGTGTTTTTAATTTGTATCCAGCAATGACCTGAAGCCGTCATTGCGGAGGCATGAGCTGCACAGCTGTTCATAACGAGATTCAAGTTTTGACAAAATACAGGACCAGCATCACTCCAGTATCCCAGGATACTGCTAAGTAAACATACTGCCAGGGTAAATGGTGATAGAGAAAGGCACACAATCACTTCTAGAGATTATTTCTGATGCATAATTTTATTTCTGATGTGTGCTACATGGCACCAGGAAATAAAAGCCACGGGGCTTGCCACCGTTTTTCTGACTTCCTGTAGGAAAGTCACTTCATTTTCACAAGCTTGTTTTATTCTCCACTTACAAAGCAGGAACGTAATGCTTAGACACTTCAGCACTAACTAAGATTTATTCCTGAAAAATACTTTCTAAATAGACTGTAAGGCTACCCTCACAGCCGATTTCCACAGAATCAATCCAGGTCTCCTAGCCCACCATGGGCAAAATACTGTGCAGGCAAAGTGGGACCTTGAATTCGGTAACACTGAATAGTGCCACAGTAAAGTGGCACTGTACATTTAGTCCATGTATTAGCCAGTTTACATTTTTAAGGCCTGCAGTTCTTTTGCAGGAAAATGATTATATAATCACAATGCTACTAATATGAGCTTATATTAATTAGTTGCTGTTCTCTTCTTCCACACAAACACACACACATTTAATATATAGGGAGAGGGCTTGCAAAAGCTGTGGACATTATGATGGTGCAAAAGTTGACTACTGTGAGAAAGGACAAAGTAAAAACTCCAAATCTGCATTCAGTCTATACCAGGAAGAAGAAGTAGGCACCATGCTCAAACAGATGCTGTTTTTTCCAGGCTAGTACTCAGAAGAAAAATCAAGACTGTGCAAGACAAATTCTGCCCTTGGATAGCCAAAGGTTCTTTTTCTGCTTTGGAAGTGTGTGTTTCATTCATCTTGCTTTTTTAAAAAAAAGAAATGTCTTCCAGGGCTTTTTCCATGCCCAGATCTGGTTATGTTATACTTGTCCATTCTAAGGCCCTGGTAACATAATCAATATAATCCTATATGAATGGCACTGTTGCCAAAAAGACATATTTGGATGACTCAGGAGGGCTCGCAGTCAGATCACCTGCTTGTATGAATGCTAATGTCAGCACAAGACAGTAGGGGGAATAAACATAGGCAAGGTAAAGCTGTGACCACTCCCTATCCAAAAGAGTAGACTTCGATCAGATTCAACTACACCTGTGTAATAACAGCCTATATCAGTCCTCATTGTTTTCTGTATGGATCTTCCACACTAAAATGGGCAAGAAATGTATTTTAAGAAGTAGAAAATACGAACATGAAAGCAAAGAGTCGCAGGGGGGATGACACGGGACAGTCTTCAGACTTCAGGACTGATACGTTCTTCTAAGATCCACCTCTACATTCTAGTTTCATTATACTGTTGTATTTCAGGTTACTCATTCATTTTAATGTACTTAGCTATACCAATACTGTGACTTTTGAGTACTATTCTCTATACTTTGTTAGAGTGACTTGTAGTCTCTTGTAGCTTAAGTATCTGCAGAAATGAAAACATTAAATCCTCATGATAAATTGCTGCCTGTGTTGTAGCTACCTGGATTTGATCAAACCCAAAACTGTATGCAACTGAAAGTAAAAATAATTTAAAATTTGAGATCTCATTGGTATTTTACTTCCTCAGTCAGGACAGTGAAAAGAAGTCCCATCTCAGAAATTAAAAGATTAAGATATACTTGTATACTTGTTCTAACAGAAGGCAGAGCATATTCAAGTAGCTCTGTACTGTAAGATTTCTTTATTCCATTTACAATACAGCCTTCTACCTCTGACCCCAATCACACCAAAAGCAAGGTGTCACAGACCCTCGCGCTGGAAAATGTATTTCTTCCAAAGCAGAAAATCCGACATAACAAGATTTTTGTCTTTCCCATTTTCTTTTTAATCTGTTCTTTTATGGGTGGCTAGGAAATCTCCCCAGAACAATATACCTTCTTGCTTATAAAGTGGAAGATCCCAGGCATTTTAGACACTCCATGCAACTTAACAATAGAATACATTATGAGAAGATGAAAGGACTATGAACACGCAGGATATAATGCCAATTTAAGTCAAACTGATAAGTAAACATTCACTCAACTATTCCAAGTATGTGACTTCAGCCAGTGGACTTTCTCTGCCTACAATACTCCTCTCCTTTCTTTTTTTGAAATTAAGGAATGACAATGGCAATGCACTTTTAGGTAGGGAAGGTTTATTTATCAGGCACTGTTGGGTTTTTTGTTGTTGTTTTGTTTTTTAAAGGAGCTTAAAAAAAATCCAACTTGGTCTCATTTGTTTGGACTTACATTAGATACACAGTTCTGTGATAACCTGGCGTCACAGGTCTCTGGAGAGGCTCATCTATACTCTGATGGACACCAGGAAACAGCTTCTTCTTGGTTTTTGGAGTATGAGTCATTATCTGATACGCAGGAAATAAAGAAATGGGGGAAAAAAAAAAAAGAAAAAAAAAAGAGAGAATGCAGTGGAAAGACAAGTAACTGGAGCCATAAAGAAAATTCTGTAGAAACATTGCATCAGAAACTAAGTTGCATTCTGCTGTCACTACATAAAATTGCCTGGAATCACTGTAGGCTGTTCCATGACATCTTATCTTAGGTCGCATTTCCATCATCAGCATTGTAGACCTATGGACTCCAGGATCCAGAAGGCATAAAGTCGCATTTATCTCAAATCAGTCACAGCACACTAAGTGGCATTCATGCAAACTTTACGCCTTTTTACTTAATGGCTTTTTGCTGCTTGAGGTAAGACACACAATACTTGATCTGGCATAACGCCTGCAGGAGCAGTTAACTTTTCAACTTTTTTTTTCAAAATAATTTCAGACCAGCAGAGTGTTCCAGTATTAACTTGCTCAGCACTTTGCTTTCTGTGTCCACAGAGTCACTGATGTAGCACTAGAACCCTAAGGCTGCCTTTAGCTTATTATTAAGCCACAACCTGATCACCTCCTGTGAAAGGGTAGCTACCTTTCTCAAACTTATTCTACTTCTTCTGAGCAGCAGCTAATAAAACAGACTGTGAAAGATTTGGACTGCTATGCAGGTAGAACCCAGCTCTTCAAGCAACAAATTGAAGAAAAGATTTTAGAAATTGATGAAACTACTGAAATTAATCACTTAATCCAGCAAATTAATTTATTTCAAGATCCTAAATGAGTGGTACTCACTCCTAAGTACTCAGTTGTTAGCAGCTTCTCTCCTGCAAGCTCTCCCAGTTGAGGTTGCAAAACCTCATCTTTGTCCAGATCAGCCTCCATGATGTCATGGTCCTCCTGCAACAGCAACATGCATGTTATTTGAGCCCAGGTTCCAAGAAGTTTTCATTTCAAATTTAGTTCTTACTTCAGTAGTCACTTGGATGATACGTACTGTCCAGATAAAGGACCGTTAGTACTGCACATGTAAGTGGTAATGTACAAGCTTTTTCACCAAAAAAGCAGACACCTAAAGACAAACTCACCTAAACTTTTGATATAACCAGAAACTAAAAAATCCTGAGAGAAGAAAAAAACCCATCCCTTTTTCCACAAATGCTACTCCAAAAAGTATAGTATGCATTTCAAAAGTAGTTCTCTTTCAAAATTTCCAAATTCCCAAATAATTACTCCTTGCTTGACTTAATAAAGGCTCAAGAAAAATCTCAGTCATTAGTATCTTTGTAAAACACTGCATGCTAGTCTGAAGAGATGCAATGCTCCGTCCTTAACAAGCAGCTGGTATGAAGTTTGGAGTTTTAGTTTTTGCAGATCTGCCCAAGTCAATCTAGTCATACAGTACAGACTGAAAAAACCAACCTGATGGCCTTTCTCAGCACACTGGAGGCTGAGAAAAGGCTACCCTTGTTTTAAGAAAAAACAAAACCGAAACTTAAGGGAAGTCAATTCTTAAAAAAAAAAAAAAAACAAAAAAACCCAAACAAACAAAAAAAAAACCACAAGAAAGTTACCATTCAAGCAAAGAGGATGGTAGGAAACTTGACAGAAAACTCGTCTGGATCTTGTTATGTATCAGTATCATCAGACAGTAACAAAAGCTTAAATTTAAGTTAGACTATAACAACTAGCAGTAAAAATAACGTAAGCGCACCTTAAAACAATTCATAGTCTTTCCTGAACATAATGCTAGCATTCTATGAGATCAAAATGCCCATATGCATATTCGGCACTCTGGGGTACGTCCCTCTACCTTGACAAAACCACTGAAGTAATTTATAGCTGTTTATTCCGCAAGAAGGAAAAAAAAAAACCCAAAACATTTTATTACTCATTTTCAAGAAACAGAGGCATAATTTTTAATCACTCAGGACAAAAAAATCCTTATTGCTGGGCATTCAAAACCCCTCCTCAAGCAGTGGTACCCGAAAGGTGAGACCACGGCTGTCCAACAGCAGCTCTTTTTAGAGCAATGTGAAGCAGCAGAAGCTACTCAGGTTTGCAAGGAAGCTTTAAAGCTGACAGTATGGGGCTGGTACAAAATTCTTGGAATCAGTACTTTAGGATACAAATACCATACAGGAGGGCAACAATCCTCTGTTGACTTTATTCCACAAAAACCAAATGTAATCAACTTCTCAAGTGAAAAGTACCAAGAATTCACTCTCCTGTGCCTATTTCTAGTATAGCTATGGGTGATTCATCTTTCATGGAAGTTCTGCAGCTTCTACAGGTCTAAAAGCCAGGAAATTTTAAAGTTTGAGGGATTCCTCCAGCAAACCAAAAGTAGCAATACAAGAACAAGATAGTATTTTTGCTTGTGTTTTGCTACTGAAAAGAATTCTCTTTTGTGCTGCACAAGATACCCTAAATAAGACTCACCCCAGATGAAAAAAATGTGTTTTGCTTTTGAAACAGGTTGTGACAGTAAATGTAAGTGACTGTCAGAAAAAGCAAATTAATCATTCTAATAAGGTATACTGTAATAGTAATGTAGAGAGCCTGGCATAAACTTCATTAAAAACAATGGCCACCGAATTTTGATGAGCCCCAGAGCACAAAGAAAACAAAAAGCAGTTTCGCTTTAGTGAGATTTAAACTCAAATAGTTTTAAATAGCCAAAGTAAGAAATACCCTCTGCCACAAAGATTAGCCAATAATACGGATGCTTGGACTGTGCTCTACAAAAACAGCATGAGGAAAAAAACATTGGAAGTGTGCACAGGGAAGGTATTTCCTACAACGGAAATGGCCGACTCACTCCAGTCTTCGTCTGGTGCAAAATAACGAGACTACCATCACCCAGACCAAGTAGGTGTTGGCTTCCCCAGGGCTCTACAGGCTTGCCTTTTTTCAAGTTCAATGACCTCTGTACCAAATAGCTTAAAAACCATAATTTTTGTTTTGATTTAGTTATTCTCATTGCTCATCACCCCCTCATTCACAGGCGTCAAGCAGAGATAAAAAGTACAGACACAAAATTTTTTTTTATATGGTATGTTAATGCAGGATCAAGAGCTAACGGTTTTCTTCAAGGATGCTTTATAGAAGACTGCCTACACTGTGCCTGGGTAGAGCGTTACATGATACAGTCAGAACATCACCCTGCTCTTTCATCTAGCTCTCTGCATGCATGATGTGTTGAACTTCTCTTCACAGATCGCCTTGGTTTCCCCAGGTTCCACCTCTTCCAATATTCTGGTTGACATGTTTTGTCAGACAGAGAACACCAGTTTCTGGTTTCTGGGAAGTACATCTCCCTGCCAACCTTGCTCCCTGATGTTATTTAACATACCAGGTAACTGAGCCTGAACATGTCCCCCCTCTGCCTCCTTGTACAGAAAAAGAGCTTTGACAGACACGCCATCATTCCACTGCTGAAATAACACAATTGGTGCCCTGTTCACCATTGCTCACAGGCTGAAGCAGACATGGGCAGCAAAGTCCTTTAATGTAATGACTTGAAGTCCTGTGATTAGGTCTGTGATTAAGCTCTCTTTCTTTTGATGTACTCTCTAGCTGAAGTGTATTTTCACACTGCAGTTTACTGATTTTATTGCCAGGTGTTGAGTGATAGGGGATCAGAGGGTGTCTGATAAATTGTCACTGTACAGTTACCTAATGTAGCCCAAGTTTGTAATGAAACTTTTGAATTAGAGCTACGATATCACATATTCACTTTTACAAGCAGATTTTAAAGATTGTGCAAGTCAAATAAAAAGCAAATTTAAAGATCAAATATTGAAGATAAATTAAGTTAGTGTTTAACAGAACAGTCGAGAGAATATTAAGCACCAGAAAATATGCACTGTGACTGTGGGTGTCAACACACCCCAGATGGCTAACATAACAAAGGTGGGTATGTACTCCAGAAGCCAGTGCATCCTGAGGTCTATACTAGTTAATGTAAAGCTCAGCAGACAAACCCGAAAGCCAGTTTATTTCTGAACAACAGTATACACACAGGCTTTTTTTTTTATTCAGTTTATATGCTCCAATGTCACGCATTACAGAATCTAACATTTCTTAGTGTATGATGCCCTTAAAAATCTCAGAATTATCCTCCAACAGGCTAAACCACACCTTGGCGGCAGTGTTTAGGAGAAAGTAGTCATGACCACAAGGTCTGCTCAAAGCCAAGACAGAATTCAACAACTCTAAATTAAACACAGATAAAAGCAAAAAAACATGAAAGGTAATAGTAACAGCATGGGAACCTTCGCATGCTCTTGGAAACAATAAAAGCTGGGGCAAAACCTGCACACTAAGTCTGCATAAAAGAGTGTGTTTGTTGTTTCTTAAGCTGTGAAGGTATAAATATTGATATTAAGTAGATCAGCAACAAATGATAATATCAGTAAGCAGTTTGAATGTATGTCCTAAATAGTCAATCTATGGACACATTCTGAAATACAATCAGCCTGTAGTATTTTTTAGAAGTTATGTAAAAGCAAGACTTCTGATAAAGTTTTCCAAAACTTTCTGTTGCCAGATCACAACATCAGATGTTGTCACAGAACCCCATCAAAGAACAATAACTCACAGCATTTCCAAAATACAAAAGGGCTCCAAGCTTTGAGGCACTGAGTCAACAAATCTTTGCTTATTTAACAAAGTAACTACATCATGCATTTTGTGTAGCATTTTGCTGCCATGCTGTTTGTATACTGTATTTTCTAAACTGAGGGAATAATAAACCAGGCCTCCTTGCAGCAGAACAGAATTATAGTTCCCAGCAGCAATAAGGATTTAGAACGTGCCACAATTAATGTTACACTAGAAACAGTCATTGGCTTAATGAGACTTTTTCTTTTTAATATAAAGGCAAAGCTAATGAAAAACTGGAATCAGACACCTCTCTGTTTCAAAAGTCTACTGTTATTTTTGAGTCAAATAATAAGAAGTGATAGAAGTCCGTTTTAATCACCTGATGGTTCAGTGGTAAAAATGCATTTCAAAATTATTTGACCTACAGCCTTGGCTGGAATTGTGAGCAGCAGCAATTTGTCTAGGGGGTATGACTGAATAGGAGAATTCACCTTCCTTTCATTCCCAAGAGCAGGTAAAGTAATGAAAGTATTCAACACTATCATGCAATTCAATGCCACATCTTCAGTGAAGAAGTTTGTTATCTCTGTGCTTTCCCAACAGAACACAGTATCTTTCAAAAAAGTATATTAGAGTTCAAGCGGAAATGTCACCATCTTGGATTCTCATGATACACCATCAGTTAAAGGGTGTTAAGCAGCATATTAAACGATGGGAAGTTATAGCGTTAATCCCCAGAAAGCCCATCTTGCACACCAAGCATTGATTTTGTGTGGGAGGAGTGGAAAGATTACTGAAAACTCACTTCAGGACTGCAGAAGGTGAAACAAATAATCTAATCCTATTAGAAAACAACAGTTTACTGTACCCCCTTAGAACAAAAGGGGGAGAGCTGATTGTTAAATAAAACTTCCTTGTAGCTCTAAACTTAGAATTTCCACATAGCTCTAAATTTAGGCAAAGTCACAAGGGTAATTTGTTCACGTGTTCACCACCTATTGTGCCACAACACAGAAACTAGCTAAATAGTGCAACCAGTGCAAAAATTCCCTGGACACTGCCAGACAAAGGCTGGATCCTGCAAGGTGCTGCACTTCATGGCAGCTGAGAGCACACCAACCTTTTACATACACACTCATCTAAATATGTTCAAATACTATTCCAAGGACATCTACTGTAGCTGTTCTTTTAAATTTCTCATGAAAGACTTTTCAATAAAAGAAAAATGCTATGTGGTAGACTTCTTTCAGATAAAACTCCCATGTAACTGTCTACACAGTATATTTTCAAACCCCCCTCATGCACTTACGGCAACATAGCAAGGGCAACATCACCAGTGAAGACTGGGTTTAACAGTTCCCTTGCATTGTTTACACCTTGCTTTGCTTGTTTATTTAGATGATCAAATATGCTGTCTACACCTAGGATTCCATTATTCTATGCAGACAGCTTCTTAAAAAATGCTGAAGTATTGGTATAAAATGTGTTTATTAGCAGAGCTAGAAATACACAGCTAACCAGTTTATATTTACTATGACAGTTTCTCACACTTACTTTCTCTCTTTTTTTCCTTTTCTCTTTTTATGGGACTTATATCTTAATTTGTAATTACTGTTTTCCATCATTACATACAGACAGTTTATTACATATATTTTAAAGTTTCTAAACAGCAAAAGAAGAAGTCACACCCTGATCAGATCATGATACCTTAAGAAAAAGTAACAACCTGTTTATAAACTATTCTGGCGATATACTGGTTCATTTGCTTCCTTTATTTTTAACTGCTGAAATGGGTCTTCTTGAAAGCAAGATTTTTGCTGCTATAGTAACTCCTCATCTCCTTACTTATTTCAAGCTATAATCCTTTATTTATCACAGAGGTGGTGACTTGCCAAAATAAAAGAGTAGGACTTCAAATGGATAAGGTAATGAAAACAGATCCAGTTTTCTTGTTAATACACCCTGGTATTTAAGTAAAAAAACCAAACCAAACAAAAAAAACCCACCCAAAAAAACAAAGTCTGGCTTATTGACACAAATATTTTCTGTCTAGAAGGTTAAGGATTTTTTTAAAAGGTACCTGAAGGCCTTTAAACTTACTTCCTCGTCCTCGTCTTCCTCTTCATCGTCAGACACAACACTATCATTTAATGGCTCTTCTAGAAAGAAACAAAACAAAATGGTGTAAGAGTACCTGTGCAACTTAACAGAATCTCTAGTTATTGCTCCTCTTTTACAACAGTAAGATTTAGCTTGCTTCTCATATAGACATCCCATTCTTTTCAGGAATCATTTGCTCCTATACAGCATTCTAGAAATCACTGAAATCAATTCATATTTGGGAAAATGGCAGAAGCAGAAACATTCTGGAATAGTTCTTTTCTCATAAATCCCACTATGATGCCTCAGTGTATTTACCGACAAGACTTGAATGAAAGTGTGTGCATTTAAAAGTTTGTCTGTTTTTCAATTAATTTTTAATAAAAGACTCTACTTCTCCCTACAAACACTTCAATACTATACTACTTTTATACATAAAAAGATAGTACTCACGTAGAATACTTATTGTAACTTTTGGACAAACTCATTTCCTTAGAAAAAAGCAGCCAGACTTATACTGGAAATCTGTACGCTCAACTTTTACTCACCAATCAGACAAAACCTTTTAAAAATACCATTCACAGGTAGAAGAAGAGCGATCCATAACCTTGATAAACAAATATTGCATAGTGGCAGTATAGTGCTTAAATACTTTATTTGTTCTTTTATAAGCTAGGACCGTAAGATATGCTGTCTTCTGCTCTTTCCAAAAGCCAAAGAAAGCAGTCAAACTTGTTCTATTTTTACTGTACAGAAAGATTTAATCAGAATTCACCTCTTTTTCATTATTTGCGTTCTCTTTTTTCAGCCTTCCTTTCAGCCACAGGGAATAGAAAATACAATAAATATTCCACCTCCTCGTACTTGTCTGTATTAACACAGCACCTACAACTCCTAGGACCCATCAACATACTCTCCAAAAAGGATGGTCTCTGCCCCCTGTTCAAGATAAGCCATTTCAGATTAACAAAGCTACACTCCTCAATAGAGCAAGAGGTGAGCAGAGACAGACCTAATCCCTAAATCCTGCTTTACAAATTGTATCACCTGTTTATTTTTGCAGTTGGCAGCAGTCTCTCATTACTGTGAGGCCACTAACATGAAAGAAAACAGTCAAGGTCATTCTATTTACAGTCAAGGTCATCCTATTTACAGTCCCAAAACTTTGGAATTGAGACCTAGTCAGCCTTTTATTTCTTCTTTATAATTGTAACACAAAAGGAAATTTTAAAATTCATCTGACATTCAAATCCTGACATTCACTATTCACCCTCTCAGACCATCACACTATTGTTATTCTTTGAGAGTTTCAACGCCAAGTGAAAACATGAGCTTTCTTATGGCTTTTGTGAAAGATTTACAGCTCAGATAGCTGCATCTGTTCTTCTGACCTGAATTGAGCTGCTTGATAATAAATTCAATCTGTCGGATCATCTCTGCATTTCCTTCCTTGATAAAGCAGCGCAGAATTTCTTCCATTCCCTGGATGTAGTGGAAAACATTGCTAGATTAGTATTTCATGTGACCACAGTGACAGAGTTTTGTTAGCTAAAATGTCATTGTTTTGTCAGGAAAAACAAAGGTAGTGTGAAACAAACCACCACGTCCAGCTGTAAGCACTCCATTTATTCCATACGCTTCCCAAATACAAAAGAAATATGCTGTCTAGATTGCTTCTAGGTTTAAATACAGAAGTATCCATGACGAACAGCAAATTTTTACAATACATCTGCTGCTTCTGCCTTCTGAACTCGGTACACAGTAGTCAACAGAAAAGGGCAAATTTGCATTCGCAGATACAACAGTGCAAGGTTCAGAGACGGAAAGCAAAAAGCAGTACCAACTTTGACCTTCTCTTAAACCCAGTTTCTCTCTTTGTGGCCCCTTACAGGCTTGATGTTGTGTCCTTAATCATTTAAGATTACTTCCAATCCTCTGTGCTTTGTGAGGTAAAACATCTGACAACAATTATGTCTGCATAACTCTCTAGGTTAATTCTTAAGTTATAAAGGTACACTGCTATCCCTGAAATGGCTTCCTCAAATCCAGAAGTCAAAACACATTCATTACCATTAGACTAACTTTCACAGGAGATCAATTCCTAGTTCTGCTAAAACCTTCCTCCTGCTGCCTTCCCCAGCTAACCATGTCTATACCAGGCAGAAACAAAAGCAGCAAGAGGAACTAATCCTCTTAGTGGCTATTCACTGGTGCAGAATGAGTTAAATAAGGGGAAGAAGTAGCAAGTTAGCTGAAAGCATCTCCTGGGCCACATCCAGTCTATGAAATGCTAGATGGACAACACCACTCTAAAATAACACCTTTAATTTATAATTTAGATAGAATCCTTCACAATGCTGGGGTTCCACTTCCAGGAAAAGACCAGCAAATATGGCAAAAGTATTTGAGACATACATTCATACCTGCCTGAACATCAAAGGTGGAGGGCCTCCTGTGGATTCCCTTCTCAAATGCCATGGCTCCTACCTCACAACCCTGCTGCACACTGCTCAACAGGTACCTGTGTGCGTGCCATCTTTGGCATATGCATTGATCTTTGTGCTATGCAAAGCAGCACTTCTTACCATTGCTCTGGCTTCTTCTCGGACAGAAGGGATGGCAAGAATGCTAAACAGTGTTCCATTCACATATGGTTGTATCTAAGAGGAAGAAATAGTCATACCACTAAGAAAAACTCTTACATTCACCCCAGTTGACTATAAGCAAAATTTAAGACTGAAGGTGCAGAACAACTATGTTCAGAGAGTTTAATCAGGCTAGCCTGCACCTGCAAAAATTCCCACTTGGGAAGCAGTGAACTTTTAGGATGCAAATATACTGTGATATGGTTGATCTAAATCAGTACTACTGCATGCAGATTTCCCCCCCACCCCTTATGAAAATGTATTCCTGCAAATTGACATAGCCCTAAAAACCAAACCAAACCAAACCCAACGCCAAAAAACTCAAAGAAGGTTAGTTTCTGACAAACACTAGTGGCAGTACAAAAAATACAACAAAGAACAGGGACAAGATTGTGTCAGCATGAGCTCAAGACAGGCTTTCAAGCATTAGTAGCCTTAGTCAGGATGATAAAAGCTGTAGCAGCTTCAAACATCCTCTCACTCTGCTGCCTGTTACCGTCCCTCAGCAGAGTTAAAAAAACCAGCTAGCATGAAAGCCACCAGATCTGTCAAACTTATTTTATCAGCTCTTATGTGACCCTTTGTATTGGCCAGTTACTGTTGGAGCACTAAGATTTCCGGTCATCCTCTGTCTATATCCTTGGAAAAATGAACAATGAGCTAGGCTGGGAGCAGGGGAAGCAAGGAAAGATAAGGGACTGAGATTTACACAAGGATTCCACAGCTTCTCAGAAAGCTCTCCTGGCACCGAAGAGCATTGCCTTCTACCTTCAACTTTGATAACAAAACTTCTATCAGCTGTGCTGGTGCAATCTAGGTTGTAAGAATGCACCCTCTCAGAGAGAAATTTCAAGGCCATTCTAAGGCACAAACTTTAACAGTATGTTAGCATTTTCTAAATACTTCAGTCTAGGGACAGGGATGTTATTTTGTATTAGTATGTATTGTATTAACACTCATCATTCATAAGAACAAAGCTAGTGAAACAGTACAATAAAGGTATGCCAAGTTTCATCTTAATCTAACCAGTGCAAGTAAAGAACTGATCTACATCTTCTAATGAATTCACAAAATGCGGAGTAAACGCTTAATTCAAATTTATTCTCTATTTTAAGTGATAAGCAAAAAAACTGATGATACAATCACTGTATATAAACATGAGACACCAGAGTTTGTATTTCGTTGCACCTTGCACTATCATCAAGGAATCAATCTGGAATACCCTGGTAAAAATTCTGCCTCCCTATGATTTCAACTTCACACAATATTTGCCCGCATTTTCTCCTGCCTTGAATTTTACCCCATGGTTAAAGAAGTGACCCTCTGCAGACAGCAGAAGCAATGCTTTATACAGCAGACAGCAGATATCAGAGTGATGTGTTGAAACGCATTAGGTAGAAATAACTAATAATTTTTAGCATTTTCCTCTGAGGTAGTTTAATTTAGCATCTAATATGTAAGCATGTCTGGAGACAGAAAAGAAACTTCAACCACAAAAAGGTTAAGTGGCAGGTTAAATGAAGTGGTAGATAAAAAGATATTAGGGCTTGAATGTCACAGGTGTACTGCTTTCTTAAAATATGTCTTAAAACTACTAGCAAATTTGCTTCTTTGCACCTGATGTTTTGCATAATGGCTTGCATCACACATTGCTCATCTAATGAACTAGTTAAGCTTGAGATGATTTGGTGTGAGATGACATTTAAACAGCATCAGAAACTGCAATCAAGAAGGCACATGGACTGCATAATAACTATGCATCTAAAAGACTTTCATTCTTAGCTGCCAACATTTGTTAAAGGAAGACATAATTATGTCTAGAAAGACCAGTGCCCAATGAAAAAGAAATTACATAATTGTGAATTTTAGGAAAATTTCAGGCAACTTAATTACATAAGGGTATAACAAAGGAAATAAAACCAATTTACTTTTTTCCATTTCTTCCTTTCTTGCTTTTTTATCTTTAATTTTTCTTTCCACCTTTTCCTTAACCCAAAGTTTGCTGTACAAATACCTCATGATTCTCGTGGCCAAGAAGATCAGAGAGAACTTTGAGCACATGGTTTGCGATCCTTGCACACATTTTCTTCCCTACAAAGGGAGAAAACATAAATACGCTTGAAAAAATGTAACAGATCAGAGCAAGCTGCTTACTTCTTAAAATCAGTACTAAATATAATTTACACAGAGCAATACTGTCCCTTGTCCCTGCCAAATGCTGCTTAGCGTAACTGAGCTGAAATCAGTGGAGTTACTCTGGATTTATACAGTTGTAATCTCGGACAGGATGCAACACAAAGGGATTTTAAAAAGTTTAACAAAGACATTATTTTACTTATGGCAAGCAGTAAATTTTTCACCCTTACCTTACTTTCCTTTTTAAAAGGAAACTTACTTTAAACTTCTTTTAAGTCTCTTGGACATAGACAGGACCTTATTTTCTTAGGGGTAATCTCTGCATTGTAGAAGTGAAGCAAGTATTTCACTCCACAAGGTGAAGGTTAAGCTCCTTGCCATTACTGATCAACTCAGTTCTGACTTTCTTTTATACAAACAAATCTCTTACACAAGTAAAAAGTGTCCTTTAGAAAGTGGGCCTGGAACGTAGGAATGGCAGTCCTCACATGTGGATACGAAAAAAGAATCAGATCTTAGAGGGTTCCATTGATTAACTGTTTTCTTAATTCTTTAGATTTTGGTCAAGCTAACCTCCATAGATTGGGATTCTTGGGAAAGAGATCTGCTCAAAAGCATTGGTTATAACACTCAAATATCTCTGGTTATGTGAGTCCCTGTTACTAATTACAGTTACTTGAAAGAATCCGGGTATATCAGAAAAAAGGATTCACAATCTTTCCTATCTATTTCTTGCAATAAGGTTGTAATTCAAAATGTAATTCAAAAATCAAACACCTGCACTCCGCAGACAAAGATTCATGAGCAAGGCAACAGAATACTCCAGCGTGTAATCAGACAGGCAATCTGTATCTGTTAGAACATCAACCAGCCAGAAAATGAGCCCATCTTTGATCATTGCCGACTGCAGTGCACGCCTAGGATTAAAAAAAAAAAGCCCACAAAAATCAGACCACATCATAAATAGCTTTCAAATACATTTATAGCTAATATAAGCATATTAAAACCCTACTTCATCTACCTGCTATACACTAGCCTGCCAACAAAAAACCCCCAAACTACTGATTTTGGCAGAATCAATTAAACTAAGGAATTAACAAAGCCTGAAGAAATTGAAAATGCAGATTCTCATAGGGTTAGAAGACTAAAACGTTGTTGGGTGGGTTGGGTTTTTTGTGTTTTCTTTTTTTTTTTTTTTTTTTTTTTTTTTTTTTTTTTAAACCTGCAAACTGATGGTTGTTCTTCATTATTTTCTAAGGCTTCCAACTCCACCTAAAATTGCATTTTCAATTGTCTTAAAATTGGTAAAAAAAGCCAGTTACACACAACAGACCCATAAAACAAATTAGTTACCTCTTCTGCCTTAAGTAGCCATAGCACTACAGCACTTTTGTACTGTTGATTTGACAAATGAGATTTTTTGCTTAAATCTATTTGCTCCTTTTTCTAGAGATTCTTAAATCATGTGTTCTTTTAACTCAAGCTGTAGTTGCCCTCGAAGAGTATACTGAATAAAGTGCCAGGTGGTCAACTGTGATCTTCTACAACAGAAATTCCTCATTTTACAATACAAAAAAGAAGTATATACTGGTAGAAAGGTCTTACTGAAGAACACCATTTTTAATCACATTATTTCCAATGGGCAGTAAGTCTAAATTACAAAGATCAAAGCAGGTATTTTCCTGGTCTAGTACTTGGGATTTGCATTACTCCTGAAAGCTCATACACTTTCTCAGTCCTGGATCTTGCAGTAGGTCTACAGCATGAACTGAGCAAAACAAGGAACCATCAGACCACATTAAAAAAGAGTCCTCATGTCAAGTATCTGGAATTAACCTTCTATAAGACTGTTATTTTTTAGAAAGTAAAAAACTTTCAAATTTTCAGTAGCTTAGTGCCTAGGCCCCAAAATTCAAACCAACTTGTACTATCAAAAACTGCTTTAATAGAAAAACAATTTTCTCTAAGATTGGTTTAGGGTTTCAAGCAGTAGGGTATGAAGATTTATCCTCTTTCATCTCAAATATGTATAACGTATCGTGTCAGCAAGCAGTCCAGAACTTTACCCAAAGCACATTTACACGTGCTTCATCCAGACAACTTCTAAATGAGGCAAACCCAAAAGCAGCCCTCACTCTTCAACAAGCCAAATAAACAAATTAAAAACCCCCCCAACACTTGCAGTCTTAATTTAGAAGAAACATGAGTGAAAATAACAAGAGCTAAACACATCCACCTCCTTACATTTAGTTAACTATTCAAGGCTGAATATTCCTCCTGAGTACTGTGAAAACAGAGTTCCTAGATCATACTTATTTGATAAATGGGAGCAACATCATGCCCTTTACTGCTTTTGCATGATATTTCTTTTGTGGTGGGCATTTGAGTCAGACTGCTAATAAAAAAGTAAGAAACAAGACAGCCCGTGCATAGACAGCTCCAGGAAAGAGGATCAACAGGATGAGGATGAAATCCCTGAAAAATGTTTGCAGAAAGGATAATGAAAACATTATGCTTTGGAATGTAATGCAACTCTTTTTTTCTAGGTAGGATCTTCAGAACGTTCTACATTAGGATTTTAACTTTGTTTAATTAAGGAATACATATAAAGCACATGAGGCTATGGCAGATGTACATTTACTTGAGTCTTGACAGCCGGTAGGAAGTCAGGTTAATTCAGTCAGAAAAACTGAGTTCTCCTCCATAATAAATGACACTGCTTTCATCAGTCATCAGAGGTTCTGATGATTGTTACGGGAAAATCAAGTGCTCTTCTCTCCTCCCTGAACAGAGCCTAACTAGCCTGCATTTCCTCTCCTGCTGTCACCACTGCGTGCTGTGCTTTCATCACCTGAGGCTGAATTTCTGCAGAGCCCCCAGAACATTCTCCCATGTAAGGGAATCCTTGTCTTCAGCTTTCAGTCTCTCCTCCAGCATTCGCAGCAACGTTGGGTTCTGAGAAAGGTAGACACGACCTGGTGCAAAAAGCGATGAAAGAACAGATGCTGAGATATCAGCTTATGACAGAAAAGCTCCCTCTCCTTGGAAAAGTAAGCAGGATTGACCTCAGTTTCTTCTTGACAAGTCACAATCTTGTGCCAAGACCCAAACAAACCTGCACAAATGAGTTGTCTAGCAGACCAGTTGCATTCAATCCAGCCACTTGGGGCATTAGAGGCCCCCACTTGCCAAGTTAGTACCGCACAGAATCCACTATTCATCTTTCAGTACATGCTTTCTGATCTATCAGAGTTTTGTACACTCTAGGAAAAGAACAGAAATGTCCAAAGAGCTCAGGAAAGTTAGGTGCCCCACCGCTATTGACTTTAAATGGGATTTCAGTTCCTAGCAATAGTTAGCTCTTTAAGTAGCACCAAACCAAGGGCTAATTTGGGACAGGCAGAGATACAAAGCTGCATATATATACAACCAAACAGAAGTGATGTACAAAGATTTTTTCAGGTGAGGATCAGGAAGATGCAAGAGCAGCTGGACTAACTATTGCTGCACAGCCTGGTAGCAGGTCTGCCTACAGGACCTTTAATTAACAGGGTTTTTTTTTTCTTTTTTTCTTTTTTTTTTAACCCTCATGAAGAGACTGAAGACTACATTAAAGGCAGCACCTGGGTAAGTTCCCACATAGACCACAAATCATCAAAAGAAGTCAGAAATGCTGAATATACAGTGTCAAAATGAAAACTTTCCAGATACTGAAAAACTGTTTTGAATGCACGTAACAAAAGACAGTGAATCCCTAGAAAAAGGGTGCAAATAAGGCTCTAAATTTCCACATGCAGTGACATGCACTTGTGAAGTACCTATAAGCCAGTCTTATATGAAAATGCTGTCTTTTTTTTTTGCAGCAAATCTCTTACCTTCTGCCAGTGAAGCAAAAGCATTGATGAGCCTTGCCACATACTGTCTGACTACCTCACTCTTAGAATGTAATAATTTGATGACACTTCTCTGAAAAACAAAGCAAACATTAATAATTCACCAGAGCAGGAAAAAACAAAGTTAGTCTTCTATAATGTTTTAAAAGCTTCATTACATTTTCACAGCAAACAAACTTTGAATGCATCTCAATATCTTAAATAATGTCAATATGATTTAAAATTTCCCAGTTTCTTTTTTGATTGACAGGGGGCTGAGGGAGAGATGGAAAATGAACAAATAAGCAAATTAGAGCTGCTCGGCTCAGTCTGTTAAAATACCATTAAGCTCCATGGTGTAGGGTGAGAATTATAAAGAACCAACACATTTATCCGTTAAAGCTAATATCTAAAATAAATATTTAGTCAGTGACAAAAAAACCCTGTTAATTTTGTTGATGAACTTAAATGCAGTAATGTTACCTGAATAGGAATGCTTTTGTTTGACAACTAAGAGTGTGGGAAAGCAGCTCCGTAACTTACCAAGAATACCACACTGCAAACTATTTTTAATCTGTTTTACTACAGGCATTACTTACACATAACTTTCCTCTTACAGAAATTTACCAGGAGAAAAACAGATCATTGATTTAACAGTCCTTTAACTTTCCTAGTGAAGTTACTGTTGCAATGACAATGGGAGCCACAATGTAGCACATAGGCCCACTGCTTCAAACAACTGGGGAACTCAACTACGCACAAAATTCACTTTTACAAACGTGAGCAATAGTATTGGATTATCAGTGACCGAAGCAACCTTTCAAAATCAACATACCAGCAATTCCCCTTTCTAAAGAAAGGTAAAAATCCATTCCAAATTCGCGGAAATACTGTTGAACATGTCGTTACAATTGCATAATCAGATATTCCATAGAGGTATTGAGACTGAAGTCCTAACTTAGTTCTTATCCTAGATCAGTGAAATGGATTGAAAGTATTATCTAACAATACATAATCACTCAAAAAGAGACATAGCATCTGATAAGCAAGAGCTAACTCCTAAGTAAGGGGCTCAGTAGGCTTCTGCTCAACTCGTGGATGTCAAGCACGAGGAAAGGTGACAAACTTCACTTGTCTACAAGAACTGTATCTACACTGAGAGCTCTTGTCATACAAAGCTTTGCCCATCACATTTAAAGACTGGGATGCAGAAGTTAAATGTATCACATGATTTTGGCACTACTACTTTTTTTTTTTTCCCTTCTAGAGAGTGATCAATTTTTCTGATCAGCACTTCATAGAAAGAAATGAGCAATATCACATACAAGTTGGAGGAAAACCCTTTCCAGCTGACCTGACAGTTACTGTGGCAGTCTAGGAGGTCATTACTGATGTAGGCTTGCAGGACAGTGTCTCTCTGTTCTCCAGGATATGACGTTGTCAAGCGCTAAAATAAATAACAACATAAATAAACCACTCAAATAAATAAATGATAATGTGAATTGATGACCGCTGAAGATTTTAAAGGTGCTGATATCCCGTAGTTGAGAAACCTGTTCTCATGGGGAGAAGGAATTCAACCTCAGTTTTTTAAGAGATGAATTGAACTGACCTGACCTCAGCTCAGTGTGATCCACTACAAAACTGTTACTTGGGAGCTGTCATCACTGTCCGTACAGGAAGGATACAGCATTACTTCTCATGAAGTTAAAAAACCCCTCTAATAGCTAGAGATGTGATGCTTTTCTAAAATATCTGAGAGAGAGTACTGGGCTAGAAGAACCACTGGTCAGACCCAACGGATGTTTTTTTATGCGAAAATGGACATTCAAGCTTGATCAGAATTCCACTATTACCACCTTTCATGTCTGTCACTTTGAACCCATCAGCTTCCTTTTTAGCAGGAAAATGTAACTTCCTGTTACATTTAATTTTTCTGAAATATCACTACATGATCACTACATGGATTTTAGTTCTGGACCCCCCCAGAAGGGACCTATTTCTTTATTTCTGCAGAGGCCATCTCCCTTACCCAGCGCAGGGCCTGCAGTAAGAAGGCCTTGAGACGATCATTCCCTGTAATTAAATCTTTCTTCAGCTTTTCATAATCCAAAGAGGGCAACAATGGCACATCCTGCGTCTTCCTACAATGCAAATGGGAAAGACATTAATCAAAACTCTCTCTTCTCATTCAGTGCAGCTGATGTTACTGAGGTGAGAAGAGCCAAAACAGGAAGTCTGCTTCAGGAAAAGAGCTTCCACATTTTTACACCTTTGTTACTTTTATTACCATTACCATGTTAGAACAACAGACTTTTTAAACTTGGACTTATTTTTTCACCATGCATGCAGCTCATTTACTATCATAACTTGCAGACACTAAACTCTGACAACTAGCCAATTGATGATCTGAGCTTTTTAGTAGCACAAAACAGTACAGTTTTTTGTACCCATTTGCTAAATGGGTCTGAACAGATTTTCAGTCAGCTTAATTCTCAAACAAGTGATCCAAATACAGTACCGTTGAGTGCTGATCATTCAGTTTTTAGTATCCTTTTTTGCCCTGTTTGGACCACAAGGGCATGAGGGCAGCAGCTTGTGGCTCTTAGCACATGGTTATAAACAGACACAGTAACAAGCTGCAGCTCCAGCTTCACCTCTAAGCCCTCATGCACACACAGAAATGTCTTCTCCAAAGTAAAGGTGGTAGGCTGAATGGATTTTTACGGGCTGGACTATGCTGGCTTAACATAAGACTTAATACAGGACCACTTTCCATGCACCAGTACTATCTTGCTATTTTGAGTTTTAATACTGCAATAGAAGTTTTATCTAACAAAATTGCGTCCAGTCAATGCTTTAATTTTAATATTTATATTCCACTAAACAGTTTTTACTATCTTCCCATCCTACCACTTTTCGAAACAAATTTTATTTTATATGTATAATTGTCCCTTTAATTATCTTGTAAACAACAGAAGGATCAAAACAGTGTTTCAAAAATTTAATAAAACCTTCACCTCAGATATACCATCTTCATTCAATCTTACAAGCCAAAATTTATTAAGTCAGTCACAAAAAAAATTAAACTTGAAGCACCAAAAAATCCATGTTACCAATTCCCCTTTTTCCTGGATTTGTGAGAAGCAAACCAATTACAATAACAGTACTGTACTGTGCAGAAATAGTAAAGAAAACACAGCATCCAACTCACAGCTGTGGAGTGGCAGATTTATTGGTTTTTTTTAAATTAGGATGTTAGTGAACCTGCCCAACAGAAGAATACAGATCACATAATATTTGCATACAATGTTCACTGAGATCAGAGGAAGCACACAGAGGGCGAGTGATTCCCATTTGCAGACATCTGACAGTGCACTTCAGTTTACAAACCCCTCCTCCTCTTCTCTACAGATGTAAATGAAGCTCAGCAATAAATACTTACACGGAAGCACACAGAGGGCGAGTGATTCCCATTTGCAGACATCTGACAGTGCACTTCAGTTTAACCCCTCCTCCTCTTCTCTACAGATGTAAGCTCAGCAATAAATACTTACATAGGGGCTAAAGATGCTCTTAACATTGTGGAAGCCTGGATCAGAAAAAAGAAAGAAAAAAAGAAATCACAACAGATTAGTCCAAATTTCACACCAACAATGTTACTAATGAAGTCCACAGTGAATTCTCTCACTGAGGTTCTGCAGTTCTTTTCCTATAAAACCTATGTTACAAAATAGAAACACAGCTGAAGAAAGAGAGGACTTCAGTGTTTATCTTTCTTTTCCGTTAAAGTGTTTCACAGGTAAAAACCTCTTTTGTTATGATCTGGCTATGTTATCTTCACTGTCATACTCCAAAAATTACCTACACTTGAAGCATTTAAAAAAAATAAATAAAAGGAAAAAAAGTGAGTAGAAACTACCATCCAAAGCCCACTGAGGGAGATGAACAACTTGCTAAACACATTCATTCAAAACCTCAAAACTTTTAATACCTTAAAGTTGCAATAATATTCCACTGGAGACATACCATGTATTACAGCATCCAAATTTGCTATAATTCTTTGTTTCGACACTAATGTTATCAGTAGCAACAGGCACTCTGATATATACCCCTATATATAACTACTAATACGTAAGGAAAAGACTACGTTTTCTAGCATAAAACCGATATGGAACAGTATACCATTTCTCAGTGGTTCTGCCTAGGACAAGTTCAATTTAAGCCTGGGTATTTCCTCTCTGATGCAGTGTGACACAGAGCATACGCAGCCACCACTGCTGCACAAGTCAAAACTTAAAAATATCAACACCATATAAAAGTTGACTGCTTCAGTAAATATTTTTTTGCTAGAGCTAACTGTAGGTGAGCCAAGAAGCAGCATTTCTGGCACAAGAGTGCTTCATATCATGCATTCTGATGTCAACTACATGCCATATTCGCAGAATATTCAGTGTCGTCTCTTTGTGTTGATCTCACTACTCACTTTCTAAAAAATCTCTCATTACCACTTATGCCTTTAAAACCAGACTTCTCTTCTAACCTAGCCTCTTTCCATGAGGGCTATATAATTGATGTCTATTGTCAGATTTAAAACTGAGGGATTTAGGAGACAAAAAGCATGAAATACCATAGAGAATATTGAATTACACTAGCTGACATATTCTTGAACACGCTACCTCATGGGTATCCTTCATAGTACGAGGAACTGCGCCCTTAGATGTGAAATAAGCTTATACGCACATTGGAAAGCATTTTATATTATGTTTAAGTCAATGAATGACTTGTACACAACAGACAATTAACAAGTCATACACTTCAGAATTAACCTGTCTTGACAGCAGTTCTCAAATCATAGTTTATTTTTACACAATAGAAAAGTCTTTCAAAGTATCATATCTACCTAAACTGTTTTCCCCTCATTTATTTGTACTCATTTTCCTTAGTGTTTTTGATAAATATCAGAAGTTAACCTTTGTTTAAACAAATTGTTTTCCCAGTCAAAACCTATCATTTTGTACCTGCGTGCGCAATGAAATCACAAATCATTTTTGTTGCCTTCCTCAGCACCCTTCTCCATTAAAGGAAATGGGGGAAAAAAGTGATTATAGTATGTTAAAGCAAAAGAAATGACAAAAGCCCTTGAAGATAAGAAGGTGAGACAAAGAACAGTAGTGAAAAAAGAAATAGAACAGGTCACTAAGAGTAAATAGATGTGTATAAAAGCTCTCCGCTTCTCAGCAAAGTCCTTTTTATCCACCACTTCTTTACTGCCTTAGAAAGAAAAACATATGCTCCAACCAAAATCTAACTAAAGGATATATAATTGGTAAAGATGCATCACCCTTCCACACAAATAAAACTTTTTGGCAAGTGTAAGATTTTGCAAGCTTTTATAAATTTCAAACTACAGAAACTTCAACTGGAAAAACATTCGGATTTTTAAAAATCAATCAGATCAAGCAGGACAAAGTCCTATTAATTCCCAAATTACTTTTTAAGCCGGCAGATGGAGCACAGGAAAGCATTTAGTACGGTTTGGCTCTGTAGTCTACCTACGCCAAAAAGGCACCGCACAGTGAGGCAGACCCTATACTGGAGCTCTGAGGGCCAGACCACCGAGATGGAGAACCTTCCTGTCCAGCACTCACTTTTCTGATCAGACCCAAGTTTATCAGTCTAGAACTTGCACAGGAGGAAGGAAGCTCTCTCAGGTTTTTGGTGTTTCTGGGAAAGCAATAAGGATACAGTTCATACTACGTCAGGTTCAATGAGGCAAAACAGAAACGGTGAAAAGTTTTTCAGAGCTAGTTTGTCCTTCACTGCACCTTTATTTCTGAATCTGACTGACTATGGTCAGCATCACTGATATGCAGAAAGAATGCAACCATGTTACACGCAGAGATTTCCTCTCTTCATCTTCATTTACATGATTGCAATTAGTCTTAAGCAAGCTAATCTGTATCCATCCAGTATGGCATACTGAGTAAGACATTGGCTTGGGTCTCAGGAGATAAGCTGCTCGTCCTGATTCAGCTGCTGACTGCAGACAGAATTTAAACATGTCATTTCACATCTCTGGGCCTCGATTTTTCTCATCTGGAAAGAAGATACAGGCATCAATCTCTTGAATAAGCTGTTTTTTGAGATATACCAATGAATGGCAGTGTGCAAGAGCTAAAAATTATTATTTTACAATTAAATAATCAAATGCTTATGGCATAACCACCACAAACAGAAAATCAACAGATTTAGTGTTTGATTATGACAGAATAATTCTGCAAAATAAGTTAACAACAGCTGATACAGTATAGTAACAACTCTGGTATAAGTATTTTCCTGTTTTGGAATTTATTTAGGCCTCTACTTTAAGTAATTTTATGGGAACAAGAATTGCAGTAACATATCGCTAGAGAATTCTATTTCTTCTCCGGGCATTTTTTGGCAGTTACACAATCCAGCACCTCTCCTGTGGTTTGTAGGGCTATGACTTCAGGGTCTGCACTACTTTGGGTCAGATAGCTGAGGCACCGTGTGAAGCACACAGCCACACAGCATGCCGAGGGACAGCACCACGCGCTCTCCATCTATTGCTAAATGGGTCTGAAGAGATTTTCAATCAGTTTAATTCTCAAACAAGTGATCCAAATATAGTACCATTGAGTGCTGATCATTCAGTTTAACATCCAGCCTACCTCTTGCCATAGGGTCTCAACTTTTCATCTTTTTAACCATGTTTTTAAAGAGGAAAGACACATGGCACCCCAGACCCTCAGAGCCTCGCCACCCTGCCAGCCTTTTCCTTCCCATACCATGGCCTCTCCAGCCCTCGCTCCCAGACCACTGCCAGTCTGGCCGGCACCACCTCTGCACCCATTCCTTGGCTGTTTTCGCCGCCTCCTGCAGCAGCAGCAGCATCAAGGGGCATCTGTCCCAGCACAGAGCTCGAGCTGATACCCCGAACAGGCCATAATGGTTTGTAGCAAGCCCCACGCCTCGTTTTTAATGCTGGCAGGTTTGACTAGTTGGAAGCAGCAGTCTCAGAAATAGGAAGCACTGGGTTATGGACTCAGGTGGAAATTAAGCCTGGGGAATACGACCCATACTCTGCTGAAAATTTCATAGCTTCCTTCATTAGCAACATTTCTAATTAAAAGAGCGAAATACAGACCCATCCTAACATTTAATTTTAACTTGGTTTAATACTCCTATTCCTTAAGCAGAGTGTTCTTCGCCTCACAAAGTGCCTTGTCCCACACAAGCAGGGAAGAGTAAATGCGCATTACAAATTCCCTAGCAGGCAGCTCACCAAAGCAAATACTCTTCCACCTCAGCACCTCCTTTTGCATTTCACTAGGTAGTATTTGTTTGTTTGGTTCCGCTTCTCCTCTTTGGTAGGGATCTGAGATGTCCCAATCTCAGGATATTTATCCAGTTAAATATCTTTACATAACCTAAGCCCCAAAAGCTATGTTAAGCTCTAGTTCTTGACTTGCGCATTAGCTTTAACAAAAGGAAAGCCACGCCTCAAGTACAGCTGGGTCCTACAAATCAGCTCTTGGACTTACTTACATCAGCACACTTACTTCACTTAAGACATAAATCTAGCCAGTGGAAAAAGGTCATCGTCTTCACCATTATCTCTGTACACAGCAGATCCAAAGCCAAGCTTCCACATGCATTACTTCTGGTGGGAGCGCCAGCTGAACCAGGCTTCACCCCTCTCAACACATTGCTACCATGGAAAGTAAAAGCAAGAGATTCTCCAGAACAAAAACCTGCCCTACCACCAAATTAGTAACAAAATTCTTTTTAAGTTCTTTGCAAAACTTTAGCCATATGCTTTTAAAAATTGAATTCTATGTTGCAGATACATGTAAAAACATGAAGCCTTTTAAAATTATTTTTAGGAACAAAGGGATATATTTAACTGAGGAAAAAGGTTAATTTTGAAGTCTGGAAGTGGGCAGAACAGAGCCTACTTCAGCCTTTTGGTTTTTTGATCCTCACAGATCCTTCTCTTTCCTGGTGTTCATTCTCAAATCTAAATGCTGAACTCTGATATCTTGTCATTTCTGTGGCAATAGTGCAAAAACTCCAACTGTACTGTGTTTTTTGAGAGAGAGAGAGTATTTGGATGCTGGAAAGTTGGGGCTTATTTATAACAGCTGGACAAGAGAAAGTAAAACCATCAGCACTGTGCATTCATAGCCCCCAAAGCACTCTATAGAAAGTAAATTCTTAATATTCTTGTAAGGTTAGTAGAAACATTACAATCTTCGTCTCCAGGTGATGAACCCATGGCCACAGACTGAAAGGTAAACAGAGTTAAAGGCACTGCTGACAGGTAAGTTCCTCATTACACATCCATCACATCAACCACCAGACGATGCCTCAATCAGCCATGTTTACATAGCTCCTCTTTACTACCTGTTTTCTTAAATTAAAAAGCATTTATTTCCTCAGCATTTTCTCCCAAGCCCTTTCCCCAATCTTACCTTTTCTGGAACAGGTTAAATCTTAATTCAACCTTTTGAGTAACAGTATTCCTTAAATTGCCAGTGATACATGGGGCGTACATGACTCATCTGCAATACATGACTCCCAACATTCATGGACTTAATCTTGAACAAAACACTTTTCATGCAAAACCTATCTTGAGACAGAATCATTTGTCATAACTGAAACACATGCAGAAACTAGGTGTCTTAAGGAAAGGAAAAGAAACAAACACAGGAAAACAACAGCCCAAGCATAGCTCATTCTGGTAGGATCATGGGGTATGACTTATGTTTGTGTTGGTTCTTGCCAAAGCCAAACCAGGTGCCATATTGAGTCAAGTAATTCTGTCACGATGTAGATTAGCCGCAGATGGCAGCCCTTCATTTTTGAATGGAGCAAGGCATGAATACAAACAGCATGGAATAAAACAAAGAAGTTCAAAGGGAAAAAAAAATAAAATCAATATCTATAAAAGAAAACAGATGCATTTCATGTGCAAGCCAAAACCACAATTGATTTTATCAAATACTGTAGCTCTGTATTCAAACCAACTCCACTTTGCTATTTGATGTATACATTCATAATATGCTGAAGGCTAAAGCTGACAGCCGGATTCTGTCCTCAGTTACTGCTCTGAAAATGTGCTATAAGAATTCCGTGTAAATTCAATGCAGATTCAGAATTAATAATCAAAGATACGTGATGAATATGTGAAGAGTAAAACCAAAGTTTGAGCAAATTTGTACGTATCATTAGAACTCACAAATTTATGTTGAGCTCATTTGTTATACGCTAATGACAAGACAACTGCGACATGCAGACTATGACGGATTAGATGCCGAGCTTGTGTAACCTGGCAGATCTACTGGGGCTATGCAAATTCATTTCATAAGAAGATCTGCAAATGTTTTTTATTAATTTTTTTTCCTTACTTATACTAGAGATATGCTGTTATGAAAACTTCCCACTTGGCATATAAAACAGGTTCTCTAAGACATCTGAAGTGTACATAAAAAAAGTCACACTGTAATACTATGTGATAATGTAATAACAAGACAAAATGTCAGAAAAAAGTATAAAATACTATATATAAACAGTGAGGGGAGGCTGAAAGCTATCTATGTATTCAAGAAATACTCAGAATTAGAGTTAGATAGCTTTACAAAAATTTTATAAACAACTCTGCATTGTAAGTTATTACATTCTACATTGTATAAAGTTACATTTAACTAAGGCTAGCTGTATAAGGGCAAAACTTTTCTTCAGCAAAGATCATTTAATTCATAACTGCTCATCTGTAATCAACTTTCCTCAATCTCAAAACAGACCATTATGAGAGGGAACAAAACGCTAAACGTCAAGCAAAAAGTGTCCGTTACGATCATTCACCTCATCAACCAGAACAGGTTGATTGATACAGGCGAATCAATCGAATTAACACAGGTGAATGTGGATAGTATTTTCTACATCAAGACAAAAAGAAGCACATAAGGAATAGTCCATTGCATTCAATAATTCTATGACTATTTCTCAAAACAAAATGTTGTTTTAAGTGGGAAGTTGAACGCCCACAGGGGTTACCGTGATTCCAGGTGACAAATACATTTGAAAAAAAAAAAGTACAGTTTTTCTTGAAAGGCGAAATCTTGTTTTACCCAAAAAAAGCGATAAAAATATAAATATGCATTATTTTAAAGTAGAACACTGACTGACATTTTTCAGAATTGGTGTCAATAACTTTTATGAATTGATTACATACAGAGTTACTTAGAAGTAGACTCATTTCCTCTCTTTGCAAAGAATGCACTGACTATGGGCAAAATTAGATACTTATGGTGTACTTGTAACATTGCCAGAATACAAACTTCCATCTGGGTTACAGAAGTCACAGGCAGTACACAGAATACTGTTTTGCTTTTTCAGTTTTCAATGCAAGAGGATCCATTTTAATTGTATGAAAGAATTTTATAATCTTTACTACAGAAAGAAAGTTTCACTTTAGAAATTAAAAATACAAATACGTAAAATACAATGCACTTCTGAAGAGCACAACTCAATTTGCTGTATTATCTTAATCAATAATATTTATTTGCTTTGTCAAAGGTGTTGTGGGATCAGCTGGTGTTGGCACACTTCAGAGACATTGTATGCGATATACACTGATGTTCATGTGGAAGAAACAAATGCTTTCTGCATGCTATAAGAAGCTGTGTTTCATGTAAAACTTGTGGACAAAGCTGCTCTTTTGTTGACATGCTGTGTTATGTGTATTATGAAGCCATAAGGTTACTCAGAACTTCTATTCTGTTCCCCATGCAGAAATTCCAAGTCTTGCACATTCTTTGGCTCTTCATAAACCATACAGTTAACGTCACGACAAGTTAAAATCTACAGAAAATTGTTAGACATTGTGAAATGAAGAAAAATATAGACTGTGACAGACTGAGCAGGCAATGTGAAAGGATATAAAGATATAGACACTTACATATCCGTCATCACAAGGGCTCATAGAGTAATATCCCTTTACGGGCAAACAGGCACACATTAAAATAAAGAAGATTAAAAAAATAAGTTAACAGAAATAAATCACAGAGAAATGCACAGTTCTAAAAAACCAACAAATCAAAATTAGCTAAAAATTGACAGACTATTAGCTTTGAAAAGTATAAGCACCTTCTCCCAATCCACATACCTGTATGTTTTAGGACTGAAATCAGTGTCTCTCTCTTGTGATATATTTACATTACAAGTTCTCCTTTCAACACCTGGCAAGCATACCTAGTTTGCACATTATTCCATTATAACTGTCAGTTAGAATAGCTAGGTACCAAGCACAGACGCATTTATGTGAATATATGATTTCTATTGTTCACTGCACTGAAGCAGCTAAGAAAGAGATACCAATGAACATGATATCAATCAGAAGACCTCAGCTTCTGAGAAAGCAGCTGCAAGTATTCTCCATATTTGCTTTGATTGGAGTTTCTCACCAGGACATAATGAAAGCTGAGAGAGACAATTTTAGGTGTTTCAGCAATGCTAGCAATTCCTTATCCCAAAAGGCCCCAAGGAAATATTAAGAAAAATTCTCTGGAAGGAAACCCAAGATTTAGTTACTAAAATAAAAAATGGTGATAATTCATGGTTTGAGCAGTTTAGTACAAAATACGCCATGTTCTCTTTAATTAGACTAAAATATTTAACTCAGAACAGCTTTGTATCTAAAAAGAGCAGTCTTAATTCAAAATAAAAGTACACAGTTCAACACAATGAAATAAGACCAACATTAATTATTCTGCTTCTAGTCTTTTTGTGCAATACTTACTTCAGAGGACACATTTGTGCAGATGAATAAGCGCACAAACACTGTATTAAGCAGGTTCCTCTTTAACAGGCATATACAGCCTTATACAGAACGTATAAGAAACTTGCCACTCTTTACTGTGAGCAGAAAATAAAGTTCTTTCATTCTTTAATGAATTTTAAAAATCTGACATTATTCTTTTTACTACCATCACACTCAGAATTCCCTGATGTGAATGAGTATTTTAACTTTCATGGTGCTATATACACAGAGAGACAGTTCCTGGCGAAGACATTTTAAAATTAAATTTAAGACAAAGGACAACATCAATAGAGACCAAGAAGTGAGCAAAAGAAACCAGGAGATAACCTGTATCAAGAGGACATTTCAACACACACATGACCTGAGGCAGTGAAAATGTACGTAGGCATCAAAGACAAAGATGACGTTAAAGCAAGGTTTTAACATTAAAGGAAACCACAAAAGGTTGGACCAGATGACCTTTCAAGGTCCCTTCCAACCTGGGCTATTCTATGATTTGAGGACAATAACAAGAAAAGTTTGTGGAAACCCCTACTGATGGCAACACCTTACATGTAGAAATGAGGAATTTATGCAAACAAAAAAACCTGCCCAAGTTGCTGCAAGTAGTTGTATCACCTGTGGCAACTTGTGAAAAAGGCATCATATACCTTACCAGCAGAAAAAAAGAACTTCTCTTTGCTTACATAAAGCGGTAGCTGTGTTTCTTCTTTACCATATGTTAGTGGTAACATATAAGAATCATCCCATGGACAGGGATGGAGAAGACTGATATATTTCATCCTTAGAAAAGCTTGCTTAGGTAGATGCTGTTTGCTGTAATGTGCATATTATTTTTAAATGAAAGAGCATACATCCACATAATGCTTGGTGAATCCACTCTGAATGGTTCAGAGTAATAAAAAAAAAACCCAAAGAAAAAACTTCTGTTACCCTGTCTCCTAGGTTTCATGTGGTCTCCTGGTGCAGAAAATCCTTTCACAAGAAACAGAATACCTGCCACCAACTATTACAGCTTGATGGCACGTTCACATCTGCAGTAAAAAGCGTGTTTGAGGAAAAAAGCACAGAGCACAAGAAAAAAAGGAGCCCATACTAGTCTTTACAGCTATCCCAGAAAATGAAAAGAATTCCTCCTTGTTTACAGTACATAAATGACAGCTTAACTTTACAGAAGAGGTGGTGCTTTTGTCCGGTGACAGAACTAAAAAAAAAAAAAAAAAAAAAATTTCCACAGCTTCAAGAGTTGTGCCAAAAGAGACCTAAAACTTGCAAGATACATTAATTCACCTAATTGTAGCTACAGGTAAATATAATCAGACTGAATAGCAGTAAAAACATAACGGGGATTTAATCTATTCCATGACACAGGAGCAATATATGAAAATAACTATACTTTCTAGTCACAGAAAGATTCTCCAGTGGTTAACACACACCTTGACTATTGACAGAAACTGTGCATCTGAAGAAGCAGTTCCTGTTTTCCCTTTAATCCAAAGTTTAGAGAATCTTACTACATTATCCCTAATCCAAGAAATTCCAGGAAGACGTACATCTTACATGAATCAGAAAGTCTGTTTGTGGGTTTAAGACTTAAGCCTATGCTGCTTTCGATGGGGAGTGAATGTGCAATGCTTCAATGATAAAGCGCCAGAATCCTCTTGGCTTCATGATGTGTATTAAACAGAAAATTGCAGGCATCAGAAACCTACAACCCATGCTTCTTACCCACCAGACAAATCACTATTAGGAAAAGTAAAAAAAAAAAGTAAAACTTAAGTTATCTCAAGACTATTAAAGATATAAGGGAGTATGACACATCGCTGTATTTGAAACTATTTTTTTCAAATTTACCATTACCCACATAAGTTCCCTGTCCAAACGAACATTAGAAAGTCAGGAATCTGATTAAATCTTCAAATGAATGTTTCCTCAGCTTGTCAGACCTGGTGCTCTGACCTCCTATTCTTAGATCCAGACCTTTTGCTCTGACAATTCTCTCAGGTTTCTTATCTCCCAATTCAGGACCACACATGTCAAATGACATGATGGAAGATGGCGATAACATTCAATTGCAGCTAGGAAAAAAGCTTCATGGTAAAACAGGGCTTTAGAGAAGCCTTGGAAACATCTCCCAACTGTAACACAGTACTGTGGCCTCTCTCCCACTACATGCAGCAGATGCATCCTGTTAATGGATTGTAGATCAGGCTTACAAGCTGACCCAGGAGGTCACAGAGCTGGCAAGAGGCATGAAGTTGCTCTGTGAAAGAATGAGATCCAAGCCAGCTTACAGGAGAGCACAAAGCAACAGCCAACACCAGAAGCCCTTGCTAAGTAAGATTTCGTGGGTATGATTACACTGGGAAAGTCTTTTGGTTAAGAGACGTCATTGCCTCAGGTCTTAAAGCCAGTTCGGTAAGAAAGACTCGTTCTGGGATTTGTCCTCCTGATACGAATGTCTTCCAGTATGAAAGGACAGGCCTTCAGCCACAGGGGGGGCAAACCAGGAAGCTGATGTTTGTACAATAACAGTACACATTAGTAAGTGATACATTCTACCTTTATTGTAATTTCAAAGCCTGAGACCTCAAGCCTTTATATTACACAATACTACTTTCCTGACATTAAAAATTGAGCACAGAGTTCACTGGACTGGGAACAAAATCAAGTTTGCATACAAATAATGCTACCAAGGATATAACCCAAGGCATACTCTTTAATTTTCTTGGGCAATACTTCATTTTGGTTACAGCACTGGTACAGTCCTCCTTCCCAGTATAATTTAAAACTAGCAGTGTAGTGCAGCTGATTTAACAAAATATACTGTAAAGCTCAAGTACACATCTCAGAGAATGATGCAGCTTTAGCATTTTCTGCTCTCAGAACCTGCTCCCAAACTTGGATTGTCCCGAGTTGCGCCAGTATAGCTGACTGTGAATTCAAGCACCTCCTCCTTCCAAACTATGTAATGCACATGCACTCATCCCCTAAGTAAAAGTGGTAGAAATTTAAGGCTGCGTGTCAGTACAACAAAAAAGTAATTTCCTTGCTAATGATTTTCTTTTCTGCTCATCTATTTAGAGATACTGATCCGCCAAAACTAATGTATTTAAGGATCTAGTGCTGACAACGGTTATGTCAGTAAGATAGGGTCAAATCCTGAATACTCAAGGCAAAGTGGGGAAAAAAAACCCAAACCACCATATTTAATGCCTGCCAAAACTCTTCAGACATTGACTTTTTTTTTTTTTTTAAAACGTCTCACTTATCTTGCCTACACAGTGACCTAATGGTAAGGATGAGCAAAGGAGCTGCCTCTCTGCTAGTCTCTTCCCTCTGCAATTATATAGTAGAAGGAGTTTTGTGAAATGGAGTAGCTGGAAAGACCACACTCTAGTGTTTCTAATTAGTTATGAGCAAAAAGTGAAGGCACCTTCCAACACAAATCCAGCACAGATGCTGCAAACTCACGCTGCTACTTAGTCTGGGTCACGATGCCTCCAGCTTTATTCCAAAACTTATGCGAAAACCTGAAACCACTTAAGGATAGAACAATAACATCTAAGTGTATAACAATGAGGCATTTGGAATCCTTGAAGAAAAAGTAATGGGATTCCTTAGTGGCCTAGTGGCAAAAAGTCAGAATTAGGTTTTTAGTCCATCTCATCTGGCTTCCTGGATCAACAGAGTCAGGGAGTGGTTTTCAGAGTATTTTGGGATGATGAGGAAGGAGTCTAATTTTTATTCTCAGAAGATGGGCTATATGTACTTTTTCTTCTTACACTTACTTGTGTTTCTATATGTTTCCTATTCATGTACAAAACCAGAACTCTCTACATGGGAAATAAACAAGAAAATATGATCAATCAAGTGTGGACAAAAGGATAAGATGAGGAAACCTGGTTATGACGCAGTGGAGGTCTACAAGAGAAGACTGTGATCAGCCCTCTAAAACTTGGCTAATGCCTCAGACAGCCTGAGTGTGTGGGTCTGCTTATAGAAAAAACATTAGATTTCAACCACAGTAGCTACAATAACCTCACTGTCAAGGAATGACTTAAACCAGTCGAGTAACCCTCAATCTAAACAGTCTCAGCGCTATAGCTGTCCTGGTCCTTCACTAGAGAACTGCTGGCGCAGCAACTACCTCAAATAGTGTGGGTAAAGGAGCCATAAAGTCACACAGAAATAGTTATGCTGGTAAAGCCTAGTATGAATATAGATACAACTGTGCCAGTAGAACACAGCTTCACTCAGCTTAACCTGACTAATTTGGGACAGAAGGGAGGCAAAAATTTACTTCCAGGAGGGAAAAAATCCACCACCAACAAAATCCTATTTCTCTGACCTATCTACATAGCTGGAGACTCTGCTAAAGTGGCCATAAGTGGCATAAGTATAGTGGCAAAGGCGCTTCTGGAGCAGAAATGCTTTTAGAGACACTTTTAGAGAAGCAGGATTAAATAAACATGATGCTTAAGATCAACAATCGTTTCACAGTTGAGCATCTTTTAGTAGAAGGAAACAGAGGAATTATGGCTGCAAGAGATTTTGAGCGGTCACCTAATCTGTCCTGGAGGAGCAGCCAAGCATCAACCATTCCTGGTAAATGGTAACTGTTCATCTACCTTGTTCTTAAAAACCTCCTATTACAGAGATTCTGGCTGAAACACTGTGCTTATACACTGCTGCTTACCCACTTCTTCAATGATCACTTATTGTTCTTAAAACTCTTAGAAGTCTTTTTTTCATAGAGAATGAAACAGATGCCTATACCTAAAGGCTAAACTGTACAAGGACAGATGTTTATGCTAAAATAGCATATGTGATAGGGGTACAGAAAGATATATGCAGTCTAGCAATAATCCACCCAGCTTTTATCAGTGAAGACACAGCTTCAGCCACTTCTGCACTCTCTGCAGAGCGGATAAAGAAACAAATCAGCACCTTGCATAAGGATGACACTCTTCCCTCTGCCCCCTTCCCAAAAGGGTCCAAGAGATCAGAAGACCAACTTATGATAGAAAGAAAAGAAATAATAAGAGTGAAACCCTGGGCAAATGGAGCATCTTGAAAGTGCAGGAGAAAAAGAGAAGCCTTGATGCAAGCAGAGAGCAGGAACAGATAGAAGAGGGCATGTGGCTGTATAGAATGGATGATCTCAGTACAGGGAAGCAGAGCTGGGAGACACACACAACCCCAACATCACATGGCAAAAATGCAGAAGACTACTGGGATACATAAAGCGTTATCCTGGAAAGCCATTGTCAGGGAAAGATGGAATACCCCTGAAAATTGTTGGTTAGAAGAAAGATGGAGGGGAGACATTATGGGGTGGGAGATGGCATAATCATGCACCACAGACATGGTGTAAATCTGAGGAGAGAGGAGTTACGGACAGCCCCTAATGTTGAGGTAGCAGACAGAGATCCTGGTTCCTTCCTGAAACCCTGGCATATGCAGCCTGCAAAAGCTGCTAAGAGTGCACCTCTTAAATACATGGCAAGTCAGAGAAAGGAGTTCTGACCATCAACAGGAAAGTGAAGGCATTTAAAACAGCTTGAAGAGCAATGAGAAATAATATTTATCTCTGAAAATATTAGCACATAGAAAAGAAAAGGGAACATTTTTACTATCTCCTCATCTTTCTGTAACAGATTTTCAAGAGGAACAAAATGTACCCATAGCGTCATTGTTATTAAAAACCTTGGCTAGAATAAGGAACAAGAATCTTATTTTCTTCTGCTTTTCCTTTGACACTTCACAAAGGTCTCCTACTACAAAGTTAAGTATACATGAATGTCTGCCACGGCAAAAACAATAAGCACAGTTCATGACTTTGGTTTGTCTTTGTAGAGTAGTGGCACACAATATTTTAATATTAAAATGTTTTAATGCAGTTTTAATGTTAACGCTTATTTGAAAAATTTGAACAAGCTAGGTATTAAAAAAGGTTGTACTGCTGAACAGCTCTTACACTATCATTAAGTCATTTAAAATTTCACACCTCCAGGCACAGTTTCACAGACACTGGAAACTATCCTAAGCTGGTTCTGCTGCTGGGGGCGGGGGAAGCTCACTCTCCATTTAGGCAGAAGAGATTGAGCAGAACATTAATGGGCACAAGCAGCTAGGTATACTGCAGCCATCTCAAAAGGAACAAGAAGCTGGTGGATTGGGAAGAAAAATCCCTAGGGATCCTGCTTATCAATAAGATCAAAGATCCTTAGATACGGGGTTAAAGCGCATCATGTAAATCAACAAGGTGGCTTAGGTGTATCATCTAACTGCCCATCTATCAACTAGCTCTTACAATAAAGAGAAGTCCTCCCTTCCTCCTCTTTTCCTCACTTGTTCTCATGATCCTGTCTGATTCTTCTCCTTTAGCTGGCTAAGCCAATTCACTCTAGGGTTATAGGAGCATCACTGACAACAGAAAGGAACAGAGCATGTGTCCAGAGCTGAGCAAAACCACCCTGCCTTTTTAGCTAAATTAAATTGGTTAAGATGTGCCATCAAATCACACTCAGGACATTAGTTTTAGGGTTTGTTTTGTGGTTTGTTTTTTTTGTTTTGTTTTTTTAAAACATTTAGTTAGCATTTTAACAGATACACAGCTTACTGTTATCATAACAACAGATTTAATCATACTTATGCAGCTATGACTGCGTAACCATGTCATTCATCAGCATTTGAGATCAACAAAACCTTATGTATTATCATATTCTTATAGAAGCTTGGACACATTATGTTTTGTCTTTACTATCTCACATTTGTTGTTCAACATACAGCCTAAGTGGTATTGTCTTTTGAGATAGTGACTGTAAAAAACCCACACATTAATACTTACAGTTCCAGGCCTTGTGAAGTCAATACTATGTGCTACACTTTGTCTCATCTGATTGCTAAACAAGCGAACACAAACACTTTGAAGATACTCTGGTGTGATCTAAAAATTAGAAAACATAAAGAGAGAACAGGATTATATAAAACTTACACCTTCTACCAGACAAGTATTTCTATGCTAAAGTTTTTTTTTTTTTTTAAGAGGGCAAGAAATCACACATTTGAGACTCATTGATGCAAGCACAAGGTATATACTGCAACTACAGTTCTGTTCAGAAATTAAGAAAATGGTAAACTCTCTTCATCTGGGAACAGTTATGCTATTCACAAAACTAATGCTAAACACTTTCAGAGAGTCTAGAAGAAAAACAGAATTTGTCACACCTGTGTTTGCATACAGATTTTCCTCAATCAAAAGGTAAGTTGTCCAACAGTAAGTATGAAGCAGTTTTGTGCTTTAGACTTAGACAATGTTATTCTGATGTGTTTTCTAGCTAAAGAGCAGAACTTACACAACTGTTTTGTACAGCAGAGAGAACAAATATGAATTACACAGTACAGCACTTTGTGTTTCAATGCAAAACATCTCAGCAGGTTTAGGTTTTTTGTTTTGGGAAATTTACACCACAATAGAACTGCTTAATTTCAGAACAGTTATTAGCTTCCCCAGAACAGAGGTGAGAGGACTGAGATTATAGAAACGCAAACGGGGATACTTCTGATATTCTCAGACCTATAGTGAGACAACAAAGCCCTTCAAATTCAGAATGCTGTAACTTCAACATGATTTTATTCAGTACACAACTCCACTTTGGATTCAGAAATGACAGAAACCAAGATTCGTAACAAAAGAGCACCCTCAGCTGGACACACTTGGGAAGGATCAAATGACTGCCCAGCACAAGGCTTAGAAAGGAAATTAAACAAGCATCCACAACAAAAGACAACCAGTGCCTGGTTCCTCCACCACAGAAGGTAAGACGATATCACCTTGGAGAACACTGAAGTGTGAAATGGGAGGCAGCAAATGAATGACTATGCGTTTCTTATTGTTGTCGAAGCTCATGTGAGCAGATACCTTTCCTAATCTGCTGTAAAGCAAAATCCCCACCTACAGGCAAATTTTTCCCTGCGGTAATGATGTGAGCAGACAGTGATCCCTGATGCAAAGTAACAAACTACAAGATGTTCATGCTGATGACAGGAGGAAAGTACATACTGACTTTTCAGCAGGTCACATAGGAACTCCTAAGTCCTTCTCCCTACTAACAATTCACAGCTCCTTTAAAAGCATCTAGAGGCCACTAACATCTACCATAAGAATAATCTTCAGGTTATACAGAAGTTATAGTACAGAGGCATGCTTGCAGAGAAGATGGCACAAAAGATGAAGCATAAAATCATCTTTGTATAAAAAATACCCATAAGAAAGTTGAACCTTCTCCAGTCACATACGTGTGGCCTGTTTCACACAGTGAGTAACTCATTCACACCTACCCCAGTTCCCTTTACCAATTAAATTAACAAGTTCAGCTTAGCAGAGAGCAAAGCTTTTCCTCACCAAAATTTTGGATGAGAAGATTGTTTCCACCACAGTCTAACTTAAAACAGACCTGGAAGCAGTTTTAAATACACAACAACCTCTGATGGGCTGGATTGCAGTCAGTAATCACAGAAATGCCCTCTAATCACTGCTAATGCCAAAGCTCAAAAGGGGACTCTCAAAAGAGATCTCAGATGCCTTGTGAGATGGTGATAGTTTCTTCAAGATTTCTGAGCCAGCACAATTCAACCCATCTCCTGCACTACCTTTATCCTAGTACACAGGGGCAATAGAAGAATCTCCCATCCAAAGTGCTGTCTTTCATTAGTAAATAGACACAGTACTTACAGAAATGCTCATAACTACGAAGACCAATTCACATTTTAGTGGCATTCTCTCTCCATTTTCTAGGGGTGCAGGAAGCAAGTACACAGCTGAGTCATCTCTTACCATCTTGCCATTGACTGTGGCCTCTAAGGAATCCACCAGCTCTGCAGTGACTCCAATGAGATTATGGTAGTCCGCCTGCATTTTGTTAAATCGTTTCAGGTACGTCATGGTCCTGTGCTCAGATTCCACTAACTGTTGATGAAGATGTTGCAACATTTCTGTCAAGAGAATAATAAAAAAGAAATAACATCACCTTTTCAACTGAAAGGACAAAAGAACCCACAAGCATTTTTACTGCTCTGAAGGGACAACTTCAGCTGCTGCTGTGGAATTACTTTTATCCAAGGGGTGGAATTTCACTGCAAGGATAATTCCACACTACTAGTGTGATTTCATTTCATTGCAACAGCTACAAGTATTTATCTTGCCTTAATTGCCCGAAGACACAATTGCTTCACAGTTACAGCAGCAATACAACTATTAGACAGTAAACATCACTGAATACATTTATGAAGAGGATACTGTTTTAAAGGTTAATACAAGAAGTTCCATGCTATCAGAGACAAAACGAGGCTGTGGGCATCAAATTAGAAGAATATATGACAAAATGCAGCTCAGACTTGGTTTTAGGTCCAAGTTCAGTTAACTTGCTATCTGCATATGAGATTCATGCACTATCTTCTACATTCACTAAAGAACAGTGGGTAAAAAACATCACACTGAGCAACTGGAAAGGTCAAGCAGCCACTTCAAAGATAAAACAACAAAACAGGAGAATAACAGTACCCAGAGATTTATGCCAGTGTTTATTAGATTACACTGTAAGGCTGGGTGTTTTCTGCAGTTAATTTATAGAAATAGACCACTGATATTTAGGTTATGTAGTGCTTTGCTTATTTTAAAGTAAATACTACGCCTTCTATCTTTTAAGGAAAATGGTACAACTCACAGGGGAAAAAAAAACCAAACAACATTCAAGTTATCCAGTTCCTTATCCGCTATTAAAATATTCACTGAATTCTTCGAAGTTGCAGGGAATTCTGTACTTCATTCTCTACTTCTACACAAAATTTTTCAGGTGATTCCATCATTTACTGGTTGATGGTAAGCTATATTAGTTACTTTTAGTACCTTTAGTTTCTGAAAATAACTCAAATTTTTCTTTTATTTCTGTCTAAATTAAGGAAAAAAAAAAGTTACATTCCTGATACATTTTGTTCCTTCAGGTTCAATTACTTTAGAGACGAAAGAAGCAAACTAAGCACCAAAATCTGTATCCTCCATCCCAGCCTCAGACCAAGCCAAATTAGCGCTCTACATGGAAGTCAGGCATGGAATCTGGAGCTGTGTACCACAGCGCACATCTTCATGACTGGACAAAACTATGAAGGGAGGCACAATAATTCTATTGTTACTGCTGATGTTTATGTATTTTGCTAGAACATTATGTTTTAAATTAGTTTGCTAAGAAGCCAGTATTGCTCTATTGTTGTGAAAATGGCATTGTGCCCATCTGCAAACAGACTGAATATTTACCATAGGACTTTCTGTGAAACAATGGGCAGGAATCAGCTTGACTACAGGGTTTCATGCAGAAGTAGGATTTGTTTTCACAGATTTAAAAAAAATTTTGCGTTAGAGTAGAGCATTCCAAACAGCCCAGTAAGACACAGTTTAGGTCCAAACAGACCCAGAGGGAAAAAAAACAAAAGTGAGTATCTAAGACGCAAAATTGGAAACCAGAAAAACTAGTTCCTATTCCTGGCTTTGAACAGACTTTGTCCACGATCTTTGAGGAAACCATTATTCTTTTTCATGATTCACTGTCTCTTTCCATAAAGATGTAGATCATATATTCCTGTAACATAGAAGCATTGGGAAACATAACTGATACAAGCAGAAATATTTGGGATCTTCATTTGGAGAATCCTAAGCAGTGCAAAGTTTCACCGCACAGTAACGCTCTCTGTTTAAAAAACACTCAGCATATAATATCTTGCAGCTATGATAAACAAGCTCTGGAGAATTTAGGTGTAGTTATTTAAAAAACTGTCTCTTGCCATTTGCTCCCCTGCTCTCTGAATCCAGGCACGAACCTCTGCTGTCCCATGGCACTTGGCATAGGGGTGGTAATCTTAAGCAGAGGGAAAAATGGGGAGTGGAAGTGCTGTATTAGCACCATGGCTTATCTGGTAGAGCCTTCACAAGTTGTCTTCTACAATGGCGATCTAGTTGTATTGCAAATAGTGCACAAATATCTGCCAAACAACTTCCAACAAACTGCTTCAAAAAGCAATAAACACGTGAACATAAGAGACGCAAAACTGCCAGAAAAATACTACTCAAATAGAACTGTTCATAAAGCTTTCATTACAAATGAAAAAGAACAAAGGCATTACATAGCTCTACGAATTAAGATGTTGGAAATTGCTTTAAAAACTTGTCACATCCTATGAATTTTTAGGGTTTCTAAATAGGCTGCTTTCAGCTCATTTATATGAAAAGCAGTAGATGGCAGAACAGCTTATTTTTACTTTCAGAAAATTTAGCAAAATTATCTTTTTAATAGGATCTTTTAGAGAAAATGTGCATTAATAGACTTTAGCTATAAACTTTAGCTAGAAATTGACAGTCTTAAAGCATGGAATACAGAGAAAGTATATTTTCTTAATTCTAGTCCGTATTTTTTTCAAAATTTATGAGTTAAGGAAAAAAAAAGACAGTTATTTTACTCTCACAGTCTCCTCCCCTCTAAGAATGACTGCTTTCTGAGAATCATTCATGAATTATACTATTCTGCACCTGCAGGATTTGTGACTGACACCTGATATCAAACAGCTAATCAAGCCACCCTTATGATATTTTTCTTATACTTTCTAGGAAGGAGCCAAAACTGGTGTGAAATAACAATAGAAGCTGAGACAAGCCACAGATCCAGCAAAATGCATTTGGGGAAAAAAAAAAAAAAAAAAAAAAGAACACTAGAACAGCTCCCAGTAACATTAAGTAATCTTCCTGAGAGTGCCAAACTTTTTTCAATTCTTTAAGCTGTTAAAACCATCTCAACTGCAATTCATCAACTTAAAAATCAGAAGAGTTAAGATAGCTTCCAAAGACAATCCAAAGTGTTCTTCCTTGATAATAATCATTCAACTTTGATTTTATTTTTATTCCACAGCCATCACTGCTAAACTGCTACCACAGCTTTAATATGAGACAGCTCCAAAACAAGAATATTTTTCTAAACTAATAAAGATTCTGAGGACAACCATTGAACAAAATTAGCCCTTTTTCAGCACTTTATTCCTTTGCCTAGATGAGCAAATTGGAATACATTTTTATTTAACTGTGGTACAACACATTTGATTCAGAAATTTCCAGTGGATGTATCTAGAGCATGACTTTCACTCAGAGGAAAGTTGGAAGCACCAAGTCATGAAACATAAACCTACTCATAATTTGCTTGCTTTTCATAACCCAGTGGGGAAAATTTCCAGTGATAAAAATTTGTCTTCTTTTTTTAGCAGGAAAAACTACAAAACCAAAACTCAATGCAGCTCATGAATGCTAGTCCTGGCAACTAAGAATCAGGATGATCCAACTTACCCCTTGCCTGTTAAATCCAGGGATTATCAATTATAAACACTGGTCTTTACTGAGAAAAGAGTCAAAAAATCACAAAGTCTTGACATATCTGGCACTTTTTATATCACTATCTTCTCACACGTAAGTAATTTTACTAAAAAAGGAAAAATATTTCATTAAAGTTTCTTTTACCAACAGGGCAGGAAGCTTTCATCATTGACATGTAGCTGACCCAAGTACAGAGAGCTGTTGGAAGAGTTGGTCCTGCGCTGCCCCATTCCCCCCTTGCATTCCTCCCATATCCCCATAACCAATAACAGCATTCGTGCAGACAGATCAGGGAGCTACCAGTCCAGGTAAAAATTAATATTTAGTTGCTTGTTTAAAATGTTAAACCATTGCCATCTGAGTCAGGATAGGGGAGAAGGAAAGTACCTTTCAGAGGCAGTTCACATTTAAGTCACCTTGCAGCAGCAATCAAACTGCACCCATAATAGGAAGCAGAGAGCAACATAACACATTTGGCTTCTCTCTTTCTCTGTCCCAGACACAACTTCCAACACTGACAAATGCTTTCTACATATGATAAGCTTATGGGGGGGGGAGGGGAAGCTCTGGATGTAATACCTGCCACAACCTTATTCATCTGTGGAAGAAAAGAAGGGAAAACAAAGGACAGAGGACTAACCTCCTGGTTTAGGAAGATACAACGTACAGTAAAGCTTGTGACTCTGCCATGAAGATACTGGCATTAGGCATCACCTGAACTACTGCATGTTTCTACCAATATTCTTGCCTGCTCTCTCATCTATGTAATTGTCAAGCCTTTTAAATGTTTTGACTCAAGTTCCTATGAGCAGCCAAGGAGTTACACATATGCACATAATTCCACAATAAGATTTTCTCTCTAAGTGAGAGATTGGTCACTATCCTTTACACAACTTACCTACACTTCAAACATGCTTCCTGAACTTGTGGTTGCTCTCTCTCTCTCTCTCTCTCTCTCTAATCTCAGCCCACCCTCACATACTTTGCTAGAAGCACTGACTGGCCAGGTTGAATTCCTGCATACAATGCAGCAGAGCTCTCAGCAGAGGAGTTGCAGGTCCCAAGAGCTGCTGTCAGACACCAGGGCTCCTTAGGTGACACCGAAACCTTGCTCTTAGGAGAGGCAGTAGTTGCCTTGTCTCCTTCTTGCTTACCTCATTTCCATAAAAATTACTATCCGTATTCTAAACTGACATCTTTCCACATTAATAGTCATTCAGACTATAGCAAATCTTGACAGATAGTGTAGGTCACACCTCACCTTCTCTTGTGCAGCAGCCTGACACACTTCCTCCACTCTCCCCTTTCTCAAAATGGTGGAAGAGTGACTGTAAACTCATACACAGATTTGTAATGAGGCAGTGAAGGGGACAGTAGCTGAACACACTTTCAAATACTTCATTCCCTCCATTCCTGTTAGGACAGAGGATACACAGAAGGTCTGAAGCTCTGTGCAAGATGCCAACCATTCTGCAATTCTTCTCTTTCCAGCCAAACTGAAAACATATAGGAGAGCTGTAAGTTAAGTACAACTGCCACACAGATGGCTTTCAAAGTCATACAGGTATTAAAATTTTTTAGCAAGTGGGTAAAAAGCCAGACTGTAGCAGGTTAATCCGGAAAGGTAAACACACTAAACTCTCCAGGACACCCTCAAGAGCTTATGTACCACCCCACCCAAACTTGAAGTGCTTCAGTATGTCAGACTAATGACTGGCAACTATTTACAAAAGGCTGTTTTCAGGATTCTTTGCCATACTGGTCTTCATTCATGTGTTGCCTATTAATTTTCTTTGCGTTGCTCCTTCACTGATAAAGTAAACATTCTCCAGCAGCGAGAATGTACTGTGGATCCCATGTGATCTGAACAGCATACTGCAAAAATAACCTCTCAGATCCAAAACTTTCATATGAGACAGGCCTCAAGTAACCTTTATGAAAAATCCAAACCAACTCAACCTGCAAGGCACATAACAGGTCTACAAATTAAGGCTGACCTGCATGGATTCAGTACCATGACAGTCCCTGTACGTGTACAAAGCACAGAACCTGTCCAAATAAAAAACAATTAGGCCCAAAATAATTCAGGCCCAATCATGTAGTTATTTCTTTTTAATCAGAGTATGGAATTATTGCCTTCAGGAAAGTCCACCACAAGGAAAAAGAGTATCTTCTGGAAAATAAAAACCCACAAAGATCTTTCTATTATTCAATGAAAGTCTAATGCAACACAAAGCACAAAATAACAAAGAAAATACCTGGAACTCACAGTGGGAGATGAGCCCACTCAATTCAATTTACAAATAGTAAATCCTCAGTGTAAAATTACAGATTAAAATAACTCAAGAGGAAAAGTCATTTTAGGAACTCAGCTGGGCTCACATAAATCCTTACCGATAAAGTGAACACAGAAAGTCAAGTGAAAAAATGAATGCAAGGGAGTTGGGAACCTAAGTTCTATTTATTGAACTGATTTTTAAAAGGCACATATTTGACGTACCATCAGCATCTAACGGGATTCAGTGCTGAAGTTATTATTTTTTAAAGGACCCCAAATCACTTACACACTTAAGGGTGTATGAACAGCTTACCTAAAAATGCAACACATCAGAGAGTCATACTTAAATTAACACATTCTTATTCAGGAGATACCGATATAAACTATTTTAGGAGTTTAAACAGGATAAGTAATAGGAACAAAAATCAACTTTATCTAAGATCATCAGATAGTCATCGGAATAACTAAATGAGATTTGAAAACTGGACGATGCAGACAGGCATAAGCAGGTACGGGAAAGGAATCTGAGGAAACTTACTTTCATCATAACTGAAAATGGAGAGCTGGTATGCACTTTGTACAGAGTTCTCCACTTGTTTTTACCATATTTCAGGACAGAATAAACTTAAAATACAAATATTACTACTAGGCCCCCCCCCATTTCTAGTACATGCCTATGCTCAACCCCACTGACCTCAAGCAGCCTAGCAATAACTATCACCAAGACAGGGGTCTGGATTTCAAAGGACTTTTTGCCATGCATCACTAGTTTCCCCATCATTGCAGGTGTGCTTTCTGCTACTATTATAGCCCCTAATAATCTTACAGAATATCCTTACCACATCTCAGTGTTTACCTTTGTTGCACTGTCCATTCTCCTTCTGTTGTACAAGTAGGAGCAGTTCAGGAAAATGTGCATCCTTTCAGTATGTGTTTGTTCCAGAGACACAGAATGAGAAATTCAACCAACTGGCAAACCCAGCCAAGCCAAATATTCCTACTGTCCCAGGCAACAGCCAATGCCTGATGCTTCACAGGAGAGCAAGAATAAATGAATCAATAATAAATACATAAAAATCTCTTAAGTGCACAATGCACAGTGTTGCACGGAGACTTGAGACTTTTTGCTGACATTTAAAGATACTGGATCCAGCCCTGAAGTATAAGATATGGTAACTCCAGCCTAAATGTATTAACACCAAAATCAAAAGTCAAACGGCTGATTTTACATTAAATATATGCAAATGTTTCAGGGCAAGTGATGTTTTATACCCAGGAAATATTCAGGGATCAATTAGGATCCAGTCCGTTACTCCATAAAGAGGAATAAGCAGAGAGAAAATTTTCTTCAACTGTTCTATTCCAGACTCCCACACAAACATCAACAACGTGGGAGTGAAAGCAGTGTTTTGATCACTGCTCCCCATCCTGGCAAATGGGCAGGAATGGAACAGAAGGCATATAATTTCCAGCTCATCATTCAATAACCATGGCAAGATGCTGCTTTAGAAAAAAGTAAGATATAGCAGGAAAAGGACTTTCAACTTCTTCTGTTAAAAAAAAAAACAAAACAGAAACAAAGACTCCAGTTCAGTTCTCTCTACCTTGCCCTTAACTGTACTGACCAAAAATGGAGAAGATAATTTGTCATATAGCTAGTTAGTTTGCAAATTAGACCTGACAACACAGCTTAAACAATACTGTTAGAAAAACAATACAGTCTGAAGTACAAGCCATTTAGTAAAACAATAATTTCTGGAGCCCTTAAAAGCTCTGGAAAACTTTCAGCTAGTCCCTGAAATGGCTAATTGAAAAGACTAACAGCTTTACAAATGCTAAGAAAGAAGTCAGGTCAGGTCGGTGCCTTGGGGTATCCTGTACTTTATACACGGAAGCAAAGAATGGTCATATGATAAATATGCAAGTTCATATGCATCTATACATTGTCTTCACATTACTTTTTCAAAAGTTTTTTTTGAATGTGGACTATAAACAATGTTTCCTATCATAAAAACACTGAACTGCAATGTTACTGCAATTCTGCAATAAACCTTAGCAGCACACTCTTCCAATAAATTATACTGCCTCTTTATAGTAATTCTAATTATCTTCAAAGTGCCTTCTCAAAAGGATACAAATAAAGTGAGAAGCCGGGGAGTCTGTCTGGCCTTGAGAGTCAGAGACAGGAACTTTTCCAATCTTGTCCTTAAATCCAATGTCCAAGAATCCTTGAAAAGAAAAACAAATTATGACAGTTGTTCACCAAATATGTACACTCTGCTGAAAGTACTGTTTGGATCACAGCAACCTTCCACTAGTAAACAAGGCAGCCAGCATGGTATTGAAAAGATTTTCCCTTCACTGTTACTGAAGTGAATGTGTTTGCTACCCATAAAAGTGTACAGAAGTTAGATAAGAGTCAGTATTATTCCTAGACAAGAGTTCTAAAAACACGATGTAGCTTTATTTCAAGTGTAAAACTATCATATAGCGTTGGTGCCTTGTACGCACATGCAACAACTGCCCCTAAATTTGAATTACCTTTAAAATATAGGCAACTTGAGAAAAAGATAAAAAGATGAATATGAATTCTAAATTTATTAAATAAAGTATGAAATGAATAATTTTCCATTGCTCAGTTTTCAAAAAGCAATCACTGTAGTCATCTTTCACTCCTAACAAGATCTGGGAATTGTAAATTTTGTCAATAACTATTGCAAGAGTCATGACATGGCAACAGTGATCAGGGTACAACATTTCTAAAATAAGGATTTGGAGAAAAACAACTCATGTACAAAAAATAGACTGACATATCAGCCACTAACTGGAATGCTGTCTTCTGCCTGACATAGTGTCTCAAAAGCACAAGAAAATAATAGTTAAGGAAAAAAGCTAAACTACACCTAAGAATTCACTGAATATTCATTTCTTCTATTTCAAAACTGCAGTTAAGCTAGTTTCTGCTTGACAAAAAGCTAGCCAACAGATGAAAAATCAGTATCTTCCAACAAGTAGCAGGAGCTTCCTAAATTTACTGCTGTATATGTGTATGTTGTAAGCTGTTGTCGCAGCTCAGATTTGCCCTTATTTCACCATCCTGAAGAGCATACAGTATTAACTTGCTGCATTTACCAATTCAGTATCCAAACAGTGATGCACCACAGTACGCTGTATGTTACCAAAGGAATTGAGTCTCCTACAGAGAGGAGTGTACATTATTTTTCAAGATGTATTACACAAACAGACAGGAACTCCAGCTATATAAAGCATCAGACGCCTGAGAAAAAAAAAATATGCCGTAAGAACACTGCTTAGTAGACTAGTGACTCACTGCTGTTCTTTCTCAAACGTAAAACAATCTGTGTTTCAACACTAACATGGAATGAGCTGTACAATTCCCACAAGAAAATATGAGTGACTGTGGGCTAAGAGCTTGGTTACTGGATTACTATGAATAAACCTGAGGATCTCGTCTTAGATATGGCATTCAAAAAAAAAAAAAAAAAAGCTGCTAAGTATAATTAAAAAAAGAGTAGTCATATCCCATCTCTGGATCTCTGGGGTCAACCAGTACATCTCATTATTTATAGCTAGTCCCAAAGGAAAATGGCAGTATATGCCTTTTTTTGGCATTAAACTGGAGTTCCTCATCAGCTGATACATCCAAAGTCAGCCCTAGGGCAAGTATCACTTGATTTGATATCAAAAAGGGTGTATCAGCAATGCAGGCTGAAGATATCTTCTCCCACCACAATAATTGCCCACAGCTCCTTAGATAAGCCAGCACAACTGTCCATGTGGTAGGATGGTGAAGCACTTCAAGCATATAACCCTGCAAAATATTATACATATTTTACAAATTTGTGTATGCATGCATGGGGGGGCGGGGGGCGGGTGTGTACATGGGAGCTGTATACACACACATTCACAGGCAATAAAGCAGATCAGTTCATTGATCCAGTCCAAGTGCAATCGCATAACCAGCCATTTCCAGCATAACCAAGAACTTAAGGCGCAGTTTTGCACCGCAGGAACAAGCCGTCAGCAGCTGGAACGGTGGCTGTACCCTCCCTGTAGGAATTGCCTCCAATACTTTGGAATATCAAACCACAGCTCTGGACGTCATCTCCTAACTATCTACCTGCATGGTGCCCAGAAGCAGCCAATGTAAGGGTGTTCTATTACCCCTTCATCAGTAGAATAACTGTGGATCATCATGACATTGCAAGTGCACCTGCAAATGAGATCTATTCTGAAGTTCAAGCACACTAACTTTTACATTCTCTTCTCTCCTTGCACGTGCAAGCCTAAGAACTGAACTCTCAAACAGCCATTCAAAGGCAAAGGCTAAAACATATATAACAAAAAAATTAACCAGGAAAAATGCCTGTGGCAAGAGTCACCAAACCACTAAGCACAGCCATGCCCTTCCAGCGGTTTTTTTGGGGAGTGGGGAAGAATCTCAGAACACGGTGACTCCTTTTCTGCTACAGGAGGATTACTTATAAACTTGACTTCTTCTTTTCCACATTAAATGAAACTGCTTCAGTCTCCTTATGCCTAGCTATCATGTTTTAAATCCAGCTATATACACACAGATAGTGGGGTTGGGCAACAACTCAAAGCAAGTCAGTGCACTTAAACTACTATATACTGATTCCCAGAAGCATGCATGTTTCAGGGTTGTGTGGAAAGGAAGAAGAGGTAGCAATTCTTATTTATGGACACAAAGCTGGCATACCATTTAGGACTCAAGCAAATACAAAATATATTTAAGATAGTACTCTGTTATTGATAGCACTCTCACAACCATTCCTCCATCAAATATATGTTTTTTTATGATTGTACAGTTTCTGTTAAAGGAAACAATAAAAGCAATTACCAAACTAAACATCATTCAATATCTATTACCCCATGAGAAAAATCATCATAAATACCATCTCTGCAAAACAGATACTTACCTGGAAAAGTTCTTTAAATGAAGGATGTACCATGGGGTTTGGAACAAAAGGCAAAGCATAGAAGGGAAGAAACTCTGTAGTCTGGCTCAGTGCAGCTCCTTTTGTTTCCAGGTATGCCTTAAAATGAGAAATCCTTTCCTCAAGTTCAGCTTTGTCCTAGGAAATAAAGCAGCATATTTATTTAGAAAACTACCACTCTGAATGCATTGTAAAGCTGGCAAATATAAGCAGAGACCTAAATACATTAATATCAAGTTTGAAATCCCAGAATATTTGTTATCTAAAAAGCAACATTTATTTAACTGGAGAGCATTATATCTTGTTTTCACCACTCAAAAAAGAAAATTTAAACCAATGTTGCTATTTGTGTCATCCAGGTACAACAAAAGAAGACAGGGACAATTGCTTTTTCAATGTAGATTATTCCTGCCCACTTCAGGCTAGATTTCTAAAGCAGAGTGCCATTTCCACACTCAGGGCAGAAAGGAAACACCTATGTTAGACATGCTTTATTTCAGTGGTAAGTGCAGAACTGTAAAATCCACTCACACAGCACTGGGAAGGGGAGCTGGCACACAGAACAGACCAAAAGCTCCTTAGAGGCTGGAAAACACACTGAAGGCATCCAAATACTCCTATAGCAGCTGACAGGTGTAAAGCAGGAGCTATTAAGCCCTGGCTGATCCAGCTGACTCCAGGCTACTTAAATGTCTCTTCATCATAAAAGTCCCATGTAACAGAGATTTTATTTTATGACAGCTTGGAATTATAGTTTTCAATATGATATATTGAGCTGGTCAAGATTCAGCTTCCCTATTTTATCAGAAATGTTTATATTTCAACACATAACTTCAGTCCAAACTGGAAGCAAAATTAAGTGTTTTAAGAATCTCCTATGGACTACAATTAGAGGTGTGAAAGTATCAGCATGCTGGTATTTTCCAAGTTAAAGTACTTCAGAAGCTCCAACATAAGGACACCTCCAAACTCCATCTTGCACTTCACAATACAAGGGGTCTGGTTCAACTAAAACGCAGACTGTTTATGGATGCATATTCTGGGAATTCTTCTTACTAAACATCCCATCCTCATCAAACAAATGAAATAAATGACAAATAAATGAAGTAAAACAAACAAAAGCAATTTGAAGTTTGAACTGTGAACTAAACTAACAGGCTTTCCCACAGAGGGTTTTAAGAGGTAGGTGGCAAAGTGGATGTGAAGATAGAACTCCAGCTTCTGAGCAACCGGTTCATTGTCCTGGACTGAAGATGAAATATGGTCCTCCCAGAGTTGGAAGAAAACTTTCTGCTCACCATTTTCAAACGCTGTAAGCAAATCTTTCTGCAAAGGGGAAAAGCATTCAGTGAAAAACCAAACACAGAAGAGCGACGTTTTTTCAACAGTAGGTTAGTGAATGAAGAATTCAAGTGCCATCTGAGCACTTCGAATGAAAAGTTTTATCCAAAATCTCTCACCATTCAGTGACCACATAAATATTCTTTCTCCACCTGTCTTTAATATCTTTGAGAGCCTGAACCAACCACCAATACAAGAAGTAAAGCCCAAATTTTCAAGCATGTCGATCTGGGAACCCACCTTTACCATAAGCGAAAAATACACGCCTACTGTGTGTCTTATCAAAGCATGGCGAGCTAAAAACCTAAAATAGTGTGAACCAAAACTACTGTCTCAGGTTCAAAAGGACTGGAGTTCTGCAAAAAAACCCCAAACCTGAAGGCTCCTGCGCTGAAAGAAGACTGCTAGCAAACTTCTTCAAACCATCAAGAATCTGTTCAGACAGTTCAAATAATCTCACTGCTGTAATAACTCACACAGTGGTTAATGGCCTTTAACTGTTTTTAGTATTACTCGAAGTAAGTGTAAATGATGCATTACCCGAACAGGCAAAGCTTTTGAATCTCGTGAGGAAACATCTGCTGGTTTAGGTAGTGGCTTCCCTTTTATTTTACATTCCTTTGCAAATACTTTCACTGTTTCTTCGAATTCAGCAAAATCCAAATACTACAAGACAAAAACATACAGGAACAATGGTTTTTTTTAGATTATTATGCTTCAATGGGTGACCCATGAATTGCCAAAGTCCTTTAAAGTTTCTCCGTAGCAGGGTCCATAAATGCCACAGACTGCACAGAAACAAACCAAGAACTGGTACCTCATGTGGTAGGAAAATACTGTCTCTCAACTAAATTTCCTCCTGCATCCTAGAGAATAGTACTGACAACTGAGCACATCCTCTCTGAAAGAATGATGCCCCTCAATTTAGCCAGTAATTTCATTCAACCAAGGAAGAAAAAGAACTAAAATTGGTCGAAGAAACAAGTAAATAACTTCCTTGCAAATAATGTTGTCAGCGGGAAGAATTCTTAAGTGCGACTATCATCTCTCAGCAGCAGTCAGACAGCTTGAATTGTAAGCCAGGTCACTCATCTGAAGCCGTGCAAGCCAAATTAATGAAAAACTAATCAAGCACTACTCTTCTGAGATAAATAGCCCTGCCTCTTCCTCCCACAATGTACACTCACCATATTACACACAACTTTCCCCTCCTCCCCCCATCTCAGGAGTCTTAGTTACTGGTTGCTGAAGCAAGACATCACATTTCATTTTGCAAATTTGATCTGGATGCCCAGCATTGCCACAGAGAACAGGAATCGTTTACTTTCTTCACTGTTAACATAACCAGTAGTATAGTAGTGATTAAGTACTTAAACCTCTTTTTAGATTTATTTTCTGAGATCCACGAAAAGATTTAAGTTGTGTATGATTTTGCCATCTGGTAGACTCTTTAGGCAGGAAGTAACTGTCCAGGCTTTCAACAGACAGCCTGGTGAGAGCTGGGCACAGTGACTGCTGACTGCCGCTCCTGACCACCCCTCCGCAGCACTGGCATCTGTGGAACCCAGCAGTAGGTTGGCTCACACAAGCACACAAGGTAGGGGAGTTAGGTTGTTGGTTTGGTGTTCACTTAGGGCCCTAAACTAGGCGACCAACACAGTGTCGACCAAAGGAATGAGGCAGTAACAAGCAGCAGAGTTTGTGTTCTTGTTCCAAATCATAAATATCCCATTTTAGCCAATTTATCCAGAAGGCTGAAGCACAGACTACCAGAGATGCCCCAACCCTTGAAAGTTTGTCTCTCACTGTCTTTTTCACAGGACTGTTTCACACTTTAGAATATCTTCTGATCACCTCTTATAGGCAATATGGGTAGAGGAGTGCCTAGCTGGAAAATCCTGCTTAGACATTAAACCATGGAGATCAGTGGTCTCAGGACTTCAGCCTGGGCTTTGTCAGCTCTAGGGTTTTTACATGCCTCTGTGATTTTATACACATATGGAACGAGGTGGCAGCTAAGTAACATTTTAAAGATCTCACCATTATCACAGGTTGGACCTGAGCCCCAAAGCTGTCTGTGGATCTAATGAACTTAACTGTTCCTTTAAAGAAAGCCTCATTTGCAATGAACAATAGATAATTCTAGATTGATTTGATGTTAGACTGCTGGCATTTAATGGACATTGAGCCCTTTGACTCTACAGAGCATGACAGGAGTCAACATAATTGCACAGTGTAGCAAATATTTGGCCAGTTAAATAACTCCAGAATTTAGACCACAGTTACAATACCTGGCTCTGAATACAAGCATTATGAAATTTTGCCTTGCTCATTTCAACCAAAAAACAGAAAAGAAAAAAAGAGAGAAAACCAACCTCTCTCACTAGTCCGAGTAACTCAGCTTCATAAGCTAGAACGTCACCCATCGCTAAGCGTTACTGCTGCGGCGTCTCATCATTGATAAGCCTAGAAAATTGTAAAGAAGGGGGTGTTAGCAGACAGCACAGCGGTTCTCACAGCCCCACCGCAGCCCAGCCAAGCACAGCCCATTAGCCATCTCATCTCCAAAAAAACCGCATGAGGAAGATATCCCCCCCATGTAAGGCACTTCCAAAGAAGTTCCGAAGTCGGTCCTCGCCGACCCGAACCGCTGTTCTCGCCAGGCCGCGGGGCGGTCACACCGGCTCCTCACACAGCGGCCCGCGGCC